>NC_081182.1:188224239-188503323 GCF_029867415.1 Vicia villosa | reverse complement strand
ATTGTTTCTTAAAACATGAACCAGGCCAAGTTACAACATTTAAAAGTCCTAATTGAGGCAAGGTTAACCATGAAAGCATGTTAAGCAGGATTTGTTATACTGACTCCTATGTTTGTTAAAACTATCTCTAACCAATGTGCTTCTTCAAGCATTCTTTCCAAAACCATCCAGTCCTAATTCATAACGGACTTCGATTTCAAAACTTGCATACGCATTCCATTGGAGCTACTTCTCAAAAGGTACAACACCGTCTACGAATATACACTTAGCATCGAGGAAATCTCGAAACTTGGTTCAATCAAAGGTGATCATTCCTAATAAAGACCCTGGAGTCGGGGGAACCACATCTAGAGGGTTCTCCTAAACAGGGGTAAAAATTTCAAAGATCACAGGGGCATACAATCGAACATCCTATTAACTAGGGGCAGTCTTCCTAAGGTTCAATTGACTTGGGGCACATCTCAAAGCAATCTCAAACAGGGGCATGTCAGACATGGGAAGAATTCAAATTCAGAGGATAGAACACTATGGATAACCTTCCATGACCTGGAGATCAGGGGCACACCCTTCAATCTAAACATCGAAGCATATGACAAGGCTATTCCCTGGGGCACTTCCTTCGTAAGCATCTTTCTCCATGAAAATACTGGGGCAATGGATATCAAATCCGCAAGACACACAACAAAAGGAAAAGGCGTTCTCGCACTTTACAACTTCGAACAAATATTTCTCCTAACTACGATCATCAAAGTTCAAAAACAGGTATTGGGAAATCGCACTAGCATCACACCCCATCCTAGCAAACAGACCTGCAACTCCAGCGAACTATATACGCTTTGGTTATTAATAACCTACCGTTGGAGCATCATACAAATACATACAAATCACGCATTACATACATTGGTTGATACATTACACCGTAACTCTTTATGTGGTCTTCTTCAAGACAAACATTCACATCCATTCAAAAGACCTTTTCCGGGTAATCTTACAGAAGACATTACTTCGTTCCACTCATTACGTCAACCAAGCATACGCATATGCATAAGCATACATAAACATTACAAAGCCAGCATAAGCATAGTCAGGGTATAAGTGCAAGCATGGAATAAACAAGTTCAAAGGGTTTGAGGAGATAAAACCATGAGATTGCATCAGCATTAGCATACATGCATACGCATTAGCATTAGCATATACATATCACAAAAGCCCAATTTTTATTGGCAATCCAAACCATTACAAAGTCCAGTTCCCGTCTGGTAGTCAGTCCTCGTCTGACCGTTTCGTCAGTATACATACAACATATACATGTGTAAGCATTCACACATACGCATTATACAAACAACAGGGGCATGTGCATAACGCATAAGCATGATGCATACGCATTTACAAAACAAAATTCTACGTAGGTAAATTTCGCGATAACACTCGCGGATAACCCTATTGGTGGTACAGGTAAATTCTGCGATAACACTCGCAGATAACCCTGATGACATAGGTAAATTTCGCGATAACACTCGCGAATAACCCTATTGGTGGTACAGGTAAATTCTGCGATAACACTCGCAGATAACCCTGGTGACATAGGTAAATTTCGCGACAACACTCGCGAATAACCCTATTGGTGGTACAGGTAAATTCTGCGATAACACTCGCAGATAACCCTGGTGACATAGGTAAATTTCGCGACAACACTCGCGAATAACCCTATTGGTGGTACAGGTAAATTCTGCGATAACACTCGCAGATAACCCTGGTGAAACAGGTAAATTCTGCGATGATATTCGCCGATAACCCTGTCGGTGCAGGTGAACTTGCTAGAATTATAGCAAGCAATCCTATTGGGGTCCAAACTACGAAGACTTGCCAGAACTATGGTAAGTGAGAAGTTCACAAACTGCGGAGACTTACTAGAACTATAGTGAGTGGGGGTTCACAAACTGCGGAAGCTTGCTGACCATAGCAAGCCAATTACACAACCAACAGAAGGTCCTCGCTATTCCTTTTCAGGAACCTTTCCAGGAAGTCTTCTTAAAAGCGTATTCCATCCTTTCTAGGAGCTTTTTCAGGCACACAAGATTTTTAAACCGTTCTTCAATTGGGTTTATCGCGTTAGTCCCTCGGCAGTGATACTCTCCAAAACTTCAACAAACAAACAAGGTTCTATCTTTTCAGATTACTTATTTTAACTAACATAACTAATAATCATGCATCATCCAACTAACATACCTCATTCATACATTACGCATATACATACATGGCTCTCATTTATTTTGAGAAGCTCACTGCATCAGGCATCGCATGCATCATAACATTGCATAAAACTCAGGTTGCCTCTTTAGGCTGTGCCACGATCAAAGTAAGTGGTTCCTTTTGAAAGCATCTGCTTCACATTATAGAAAAAATGGGGTATTTAAATTGGATGGCATCTTTAAGCCCATCTCCTGCATAACTTCTTCTAAAACAAATGCAAATTTCGGGGCATTCTCAGTGTCCAATCATCTTCCACCTTTAGATCACGACAGGCAGACGTGCCTATCCGATTCTTCAGGTTTAAGAAGATTGGACAGGGGCAGCTGTCATACCCCAAAATTTGCCCTCCTATGTTCAGTCAAGGTCTCCTCTATTCATCTTCAATGGCTATAGGTTCAAAGGACCGTTCAAGTCACTTTCTTCTAATTGAGGGTCTCAAGGCTAGGGTTTGCGTCTTATCAAAAGAATCTGAATCTTCAAAGTCTCAAATGGGTCTCCAGGTGTCTCGTATATCTCAAAGTATCCTCATGTCAATTATTAAGCTTCTATTCCAAGGAGTCCACGCGCATGGCTCAGATGACCAATAATCGACTATGATGACCTAAAAGTCAACTATAGTCAAAATACAGTCAAACTTCAAGATTTTTGGTCAACATCAAGTATGTGAGGTTATATCCATCATTTAGTCAAAGGTTGATCATGATCCATCAATAGAAACTCAGAAATGAACAAATGCAAAAGGTTCAAATTAGGGTTTCTTTAGGAGAAAGTCAACACAACTTTGACTGGTCATAACTTTCACACGGAGTATCATAAATTTCTCAACCAAAGCTTGTTCTCAAGGAAATTTCATCCTCTAAAACTTTGATGTTGGGCCCGGAATCAAGAAACGCACCGTTTGGGAGATATGGACGAAAACATTATAGGTCCTCCACGAGGGTCAACAAAAACACCTTTTGGGTCAAAGCTCACAACTCGAGTATGGAAGTTTCAATTGAGATGAAACCAAAGGCATCATTTATAGGACACATTAAGCTTTCCAAAGTGGTCAAAATCACTTTCATGTGATTAAAAACAAGAGAGATATGATCGGAAGAAGTTGGCTAAAATTCTAGAAACTCATAGAAACCAAAGTGATGGATTTGGAGTTTATGATTAAATAGGGCCTAAGATATGGATGTCAAATTTAACCATGGGCCTTATAATGATTCTTAAAATAATTATTTTATGTTTATAATATTTATTTTTATTTATTTGAATTTTAGTTCAATTAAATATTAATAATTCATATAAAATATAAAATAACTTGTTTTAATCAAAGATTAAATTGCCAAATCAAATCCAATAATCCAAATATTATTATTTTTGATAAAAATTAGTGATAATAGGATGAGAAAGGTTTAACTCAAGATTGAAGGCAAAAATAGAAAAAATCATATATTCTTGAATCAATTTTATATTTCTCCAAAAAGCCAAAGATTCAAGCCCATTAGTTAACCCTAAAGACACTCATATATATTCTAAAATACTCAGCACACAAGGGGAGGACGAAAAAGGAGAAGGAGGCAAGGGTTCTAAAGGATGCAAAAATCACATAAACTTGTCAAAATTCGAATCCTAATAGGGAGGCCTCCTCAGAGCTCTTGAAGGCGTTCCATCTTATTCTAGAGGTAAGGAGAGGTAAGGGGGATCCTTTGAACAGTCCCATACTCATCATACAGTTATATACACTTCCGTGTTTCTTTAAGTTATGTTCATTATCGTTTTTTAATTGTAGCTTGTTTCAATTAAAACTAATATCCCTAATAAGTTTGTATGATGTTTTAGATGCGATTTGAGTATTTATTTACAGTTTTTGGGGCCAAGAGCTTGAATCACCATTGTTAGGGCAAAGGAACACAAAGCATTTGTGTTCATGGTTCCAAACATTTTAAAGACAAATTGAAGGCACCATTGATTTCAGAACGTAGTAATTATGAGATCTGGGTAATTTATTTGTTAAGATAACATTATTTTGTCCTAATTAAATTTTGTGTTTATGTTATTGAAACACCATGAAACCGTGACTTTGAGGACGATTTAATACATGATATAGCGTGTTATTTGCTCCAAATTAATGATGGTTGTGTTCATGGCATTTAGTACTACAATTTTGGTTCAAATTTTGTTTGATTTCGTGGAGAATCGAGGGAGTTATGATCATGAGAAGATGAAGGAGGGAGCTGCGTTTTTTGCACCATGGAAGAGCATTTCACGATTCATGCAGCCCCCATGAAGAAGACGATTGCGTGTCTTCATGGGATTGGTCCGTCTGGCTGGTCAAACTTTCTAGTTTCTCTCTCCGTCTTGATTGGCTGCGCATGGATGGCCTGGGACCCGCGTTTGACTTCAACCACTCACCAGGTTTCTTATTATTTATTTATATCAAGGTGATGTATTAACAAATAACATGTGCAGCCCATTTGGCCAAGTGAAGAGATTTGCATCCTTGAAAACCAGGGTTCGATCCCTGCTAGTGCACAAATATTTTCTTGCATTTTCTTGTCCGTGGATCCCATGTAGCTAGGCGCTGCATGCATACGGTGCACCTTCGTCCTCCCACCACCGGATCTCCTACAATCCAATCTAACGTACCAGGATTGCAAGGCTTACCATGGGCATTCAAAGGCAACAACACCAGATTGGAGCCAGGTTCTCTTAGCCTTTATTTTATTATTATTTAGTTATTTAAATCAAATGATAGTAAATTGTATTTAGTTTAATTTATTTATTTAAATTAGGATTAGAATACATAATTAGAAAAATGATTAAGTTAAAATTATCTTCCCGATTATTTTCCCGATTAATCCGATTTAATTAAATTAATTTTAATTATAAAAAGCAACAAAAAAACCTTAGGAGATTGTTATCAATTCATTAGGGTTTGATCAATCCCATTAGCCCTTTGGCCAAGGATATTAGGATTTAATTTATTATTCGTTTCGACTAAATCTATTGGTCGCGATGGTTAATAATCGATTAATTTAATTAATCAAATCCTATAAATTAAAATAAACTTACTTTTGCTAAATGGTTTTAACCATCTTATTGGTTATGATGATTAGTATATTTCCCCTTATCAATTCGTTATTATTTGTAATCGAATCTATCGATTATGAGGGGTAACGATAAATTAATAAATTAATAATTAAAATACATCAATTTGCTAAAAGTGATAACCGAATCAATCGATTAGAATTGCCAGCAATCCTTTACTAATCTGTTAACTATGGTGATCGAATCTATTGATCATTGCGGTTAATGGTAACGAATAAAAATCAGGGTTGTACGCCCAAAACATTTAAAACACTAAACCACAAACCACGGATTTTCATCTCTTCAATTCTGCGATGTTCACAACTACGATAAGGTAATTCAAAATACCTTCGAACTTCGCATTTCAAATCAAGTTCAAATACATTCAAATTCAATTCTAAGGCGTACAACCCTGTCCCCGAACTACGTAGACTCTGATCCTCCCTAAGGAGGTACGTAGGCACTTGGCAACAAGGCGAGTCCCCCACCCTAAAATCGCAATTCACTTCAAATCTCAATTTTGCCCTTTCCACTTCATTAGCTATAAAACCTTAACAGTTAGCCATAAACCTTTACCTTAGATTCAAAGCCAATAGGAAAGGGTTGAGGGTGCCTAACACCTTCCCTCGACCTGAATATAGTATCTTACCCTGATCTCTTAACTACGTAGGGTTTCCTATTCGCCCTTCAGAATAGGTGGCGACTCTCTAAGTTTAAATTTTTAGGCAGGTTGCTACAGCTGGCGACTCTGCTGGGGACACACTTAATGGTGAATTACTATGCTCCTAAGGCTTGAGAGGGTTTAGGTTTAGGTTTGTGGCAAACGGTTTAGGTTTTTGGCGAAATTGTCAGGGTTTGGCTAATTAGCCATTTTTAGGGTTTATTTATTTTTGTAAATATTTAAATTCTTATTTATTCATTTATTCTTTCCAACTATTTATGTTAGTTAAATAAATATATTTATTTAAATAATCGCTGCTTTAATGCATTCTCAAAACTGCAAGCGGGCGGATTCCAAGGTTAGTTCTTAAATATTTAAATTTTATTTATTTATTTATTTATTTATTTATTTATTTTCCTTCGCAATTTCATCACCGCAATTTAATTAAATATTTATTTAAATGAATATATTTTTTCCTACTATATCTGTTGGGTTATATAAAATTGTTGTTAAACCTTAAGTGTGGGAGTTAACTTTGAGACCAAAAGGGGACATGAATCGCCTTACGAGTCTCACTGATAACTCCACTCGGAGTGGGTTAGGTATTTGGAAAGGTCCGAAACGAAGCTTGACTTTGTGGAGGGCTGGACTGGATACTTAGCTGATCTCTCCGGGAACCTATCCCAAAAATTCGAACCTCATGGATAAAATGAGTTGTTCTAAAATCCGAAGAGACAAAAAGTCTCGGAGGCTACGAACGACCCCATGAGACCTTCTAGAACACTCCCAAAAAAAGGGTAGGCTCCCTAGAGCCGCTACGTCGAACCTATGAACCTAGGACTTTTGTGCTGCTGTGCTCTTTATGTGTTTGCAATTTATATACTTCGAATATCTATCCGTTCAATTTTGCAGGTATCCCTACGTGGTCCCTAGCCTGTAGGGACTCAAATTTCTAAAGACCACGTCTTTCCCACGAAGGACATCACCATCCATGCATTCCCTAACCTGTAGGGACTTTACTTTTATATCCTTGTATCTACAACGACGCGTCCTTCCCACGAAGGACATTTCCATTAACGCACGTCAATTGGCCCCTCGATGGCCATGCGATCTAGTGACTGTCTCGAACGGTCACCCCGTGCTTGCTACTACGTACTCCCTAGCATATAGGGATTTTCTGTTACATCCACGTGTTTTCACAATGACGCGTCCTTCCCCGAAGGACAACTTCACTAGCATGCGTTCGATTGGCCTCTCGATGGCTATGAAATCTAGTGACTGTCCTGAACGGTCACTCCATGCTTATTCCCGCGCACCCTCTAACTTGTAGAGTTTGGGATCTCCATTTACACATCACATCCCTAGCCTGTAGGGATTTCTCTTCGTCCATATCGTCCTTAGATAGGTTGTGTTCCGCATAGAGAACCTTCCCACGAGGGACAAATTCATTGGTACACGTTGATTGGCCTCTCGATGGCCATGAGATTTAGTGACTGTCTTGAACGGTCACCAGCCGCTACCTTCTACATACTCCCGAATCTAAGGGATTTCCATTGGCATGTCATAACATCTATCTCGCAAGAATTTCAATAGGGTCTAATGTCGCCTCTAAGGCTATCCCTAGGATCATATGTTACACGTCTGCATTGCATCCATGGAGTTACAATATAAGGAGTCTATCGCTTACGCGTGCATTTGCATTTTCATGCACTCATACATTCGCATTTGCATTTCTATCTTCGCCCGCATCCATACCAACCGTGCTAGCCGGTTTCCCGAAACTCCAAAAAAAAAAAAAAAAAAAAAACTATGGAGAAAGGAGAATAAAAGATCTTGGTCTTACTAAAAAAAAAGAGGATGTCTTCCGCTATGCCAACCACGTGTCCATGCCTTGTCATAACAAGATTACAAATACAATAAAGGTTTTCATCGAGCAAAGATTAGTTCAACAAAGAGTTCCCTCATAGATACACTCAAGATGTATCTAATCATAAAGGGGTCCATCTTAGAACATATCAAACTTTCAAGGACGCTCTACGATAACCTGGGGGCAAGGATTTGTCCAACTGGGGCAAGACTCTGAACAAAGATGCTAACTACGATGGAGGGAAGCCGACATATGTTAACTCCGCACCAAGGGGCAAAAGAGTCATAGGCGTTCTCTCTATCAATCTACAAACTTCGAAGGTTGCAATGGTGTGATACTATCCTAAAAAAAAAAAAGCAAAAGAGCTTCAGTCAAAGGAAACTCATGAAGTTCCTATATGACGAAAACCCACCGCTAACAAGCAATTTGTTCCCGATAGGTTTGACGTGCCCAAGGGGAATTCGAGGTCACCTTCTACTTCTACAAGTCCACGAACTAAGGAGTAAAACAAAGTCGACGGATTCACAAAGGAGATTGCCCTTAGGATTAATAGGTGTATCTTTCTAGGTGTATTTCCTACGATCACAAAACGCTATTTGATGTAAAACGTTGTACCTTTTCGAATAGTAATTCAATACAATAATCATGCATGTTTTGAAATCAATTCTTTCGCTCCGCTCTTGCATTACTACGACTTTCCACTCGTACGCTTCTATTCTATTTTCAATTTCAAATCTAAGAGTATTAACAAACCTGAGGGAGAATGACAATTACAAATAACTAAGTCTCGCTAAACATATGCTTTCAAGGTAAGACTGAGCCGAGGATGTACAGGCATTGTTTCCATTCCCAAACAGTGGAGATATAAGGATGTTAATCCCTCGTTACCCCCTCGAGCCAGGAGTTGGAGTTTGTTTCTACTTTTCAAAAGAACCTTGATTTTAACCAGGGGCAGGGTAGATTTCAACTAACTCAATGATGTATTTTGGTTGTCAAGAGAATCAGTCAATCCAAGCATAAGGTTCAAGCATATCTTCTTCCTCGCATTCATCCAAGATTGAGAAAGCAATGGAGGTAACATTTACAACACCTTCTTCCTCATTACAATATTCAAGATCGAGGAAGTATCAAAGGCGAAGCTTACAAATCAAAATCAACATAGCAGTCACAATATTCAATATCCAAGGATCAATCTCAAAAGGAGTATTCAAAAGAAGAAGGAGAAAGAGCGCCCGCTAAGTCAAAAAAATTCCATGAATAAAAAAAAAAGAAGAAAACGACTTAGGCAAAATTTAGGGCATCCCGATGGATCAAATTCAAAAGAATTGGTTCATGCAAAAATAAGGGATAAAAACAAAGGCTAAATACAATGGATAATCTGGTGACTGCTAAATCATCAAAGCTTCGCATCCATGCTTGGATCTTCACAATATTTTCATCAATGCTTGGATCTCTATTAAGGCTTCTGCTCAACATCGAAACTGAAACGATTATCTTGCAAACAAAGCACATCCATTGGATTAGTAGAATTTTTAGGATCTGGAGAACATCAAGGAGAAAGGGGTGGGATAAATAAAATTTTGAGCCTTATATCCATTGTTTCTTAAAACATGAACCAGGCCAAGTTACAACATTTAAAAGTCCTAATTGAGGCAAGGTTAACCATGAAAGCATGTTAAGCAGGATTTGTTATACTGACTCCTATGTTTGTTAAAACTATCTCTAACCAATGTGCTTCTTCAAGCATTCTTTCCAAAACCATCCAGTCCTAATTCATAACGGACTTCGATTTCAAAACTTGCATATGCATTCCATTGGAGCTACTTCTCAAAAGGTACAACACCGTCTACGAATATACACTTAGCATCGAGGAAATCTCGAAACTTGGTTCAATCAAAGGTGATCATTCCTAATAAAGACCCTGGAGTCGGGGGAACCACATCTAGAGGGTTCTCCTAAACAGGGGTAAAAATTTCAAAGATCACAGGGGCATACAATCGAACATCCTATTAACTAGGGGCAGTCTTCCTAAGGTTCAATCGACTTGGGGCACATCTCAAAGCAATCTCAAACAGGGGCATGTCAGACATGGGAAGAATTCAAATTCAGAGGATAGAACACTATGGATAACCTTCCATGACCTGGAGATCAGGGGCACACCCTTCAATCTAAACATCGAAGCATATGACAAGGCTATTCCCTGGGGCACTTCCTTCGTAAGCATCTTTCTCCATGAAAATACTGGGGCAATGGATATCAAATCCGCAAGACACACAACAAAAGGAAAAGGCGTTCTCGCACTTTACAACTTCGAACAAATATTTCTCCTAACTACGATCATCAAAGTTCAAAAACAGGTATTGGGAAATCGCACTAGCATCACACCCCATCCTAGCAAACAGACCTGCAACTCCAGCGAACTATATACGCTTTGGTTATTAATAACCTACCGTTGGAGCATCATACAAATACATACAAATCACGCATTACATACATTGGTTGATACATTACACCGTAACTCTTTATGTGGTCTTCTTCAAGACAAACATTCACATCCATTCAAAAGACCTTTTCCGGGTAATCTTACAGAAGACATTACTTCGTTCCACTCATTACGTCAACCAAGCATACGCATATGCATAAGCATACATAAACATTACAAAGCCAGCATAAGCATAGTCAGGGTATAAGTGCAAGCATGGAATAAACAAGTTCAAAGGGTTTGAGGAGATAAAACCATGAGATTGCATCAGCATTAGCATACATGCATACGCATTAGCATTAGCATATACATATCACAAAAGCCCAATTTTTATTGGCAATCCAAACCATTACAAAGTCCAGTTCCCGTCTGGTAGTCAGTCCTCGTCTGACCGTTTCGTCAGTATACATACAACATATACATGTGTAAGCATTCACACATACGCATTATACAAACAACAGGGGCATGTGCATAACGCATAAGCATGATGCATACGCATTTACAAAACAAAATTCTACGTAGGTAAATTTCGCGATAACACTCGCGGATAACCCTATTGGTGGTACAGGTAAATTCTGCGATAACACTCGCAGATAACCCTGATGACATAGGTAAATTTCGCGATAACACTCGCGAATAACCCTATTGGTGGTACAGGTAAATTCTGCGATAACACTCGCAGATAACCCTGGTGACATAGGTAAATTTCGCGACAACACTCGCGAATAACCCTATTGGTGGTACAGGTAAATTCTGCGATAACACTCGCAGATAACCCTGGTGACATAGGTAAATTTCGCGACAACACTCGCGAATAACCCTATTGGTGGTACAGGTAAATTCTGCGATAACACTCGCAGATAACCCTGGTGAAACAGGTAAATTCTGCGATGATATTCGCCGATAACCCTGTCGGTGCAGGTGAACTTGCTAGAATTATAGCAAGCAATCCTATTGGGGTCCAAACTACGAAGACTTGCCAGAACTATGGTAAGTGAGAAGTTCACAAACTGCGGAGACTTACTAGAACTATAGTAAGTGGGGGTTCACAAACTGCGGAAGCTTGCTGACCATAGCAAGCCAATTACACAACCAACAGAAGGTCCTCGCTATTCCTTTTCAGGAACCTTTCCAGGAAGTCTTCTTAAAAGCGTATTCCATCCTTTCTAGGAGCTTTTTCAGGCACACAAGATTTTTAAACCGTTCTTCAATTGGGTTTATCGCGTTAGTCCCTCGGCAGTGATACTCTCCAAAACTTCAACAAACAAACAAGGTTCTATCTTTTCAGATTACTTATTTTAACTAACATAACTAATAATCATGCATCATCCAACTAACATACCTCATTCATACATTACGCATATACATACATGGCTCTCATTTATTTTGAGAAGCTCACTGCATCAGGCATCGCATGCATCATAACATTGCATAAAACTCAGGTTGCCTCTTTAGGCTGTGCCACGATCAAAGTAAGTGGTTCCTTTTGAAAGCATCTGCTTCACATTATAGAAAAAATGGGGTATTTAAATTGGATGGCATCTTTAAGCCCATCTCCTGCATAACTTCTTCTAAAACAAATGCAAATTTCGGGGCATTCTCAGTGTCCAATCATCTTCCACCTTTAGATCACGACAGGCAGACGTGCCTATCCGATTCTTCAGGTTTAAGAAGATTGGACAGGGGCAGCTGTCATACCCCAAAATTTGCCCTCCTATGTTCAGTCAAGGTCTCCTCTATTCATCTTCAATGGCTATAGGTTCAAAGGACCGTTCAAGTCACTTTCTTCTAATTGAGGGTCTCAAGGCTAGGGTTTGCGTCTTATCAAAAGAATCTGAATCTTCAAAGTCTCAAATGGGTCTCCAGGTGTCTCGTATATCTCAAAGTATCCTCATGTCAATTATTAAGCTTCTATTCCAAGGAGTCCACGCGCATGGCTCAGATGACCAATAATCGACTATGATGACCTAAAAGTCAACTATAGTCAAAATACAGTCAAACTTCAAGATTTTTGGTCAACATCAAGTATGTGAGGTTATATCCATCATTTAGTCAAAGGTTGATCATGATCCATCAATAGAAACTCAGAAATGAACAAATGCAAAAGGTTCAAATTAGGGTTTCTTTAGGAGAAAGTCAACACAACTTTGACTGGTCATAACTTTCACACGGAGTATCATAAATTTCTCAACCAAAGCTTGTTCTCAAGGAAATTTCATCCTCTAAAACTTTGATGTTGGGCCCGGAATCAAGAAACGCACCGTTTGGGAGATATGGACGAAAACATTATAGGTCCTCCACGAGGGTCAACAAAAACACCTTTTGGGTCAAAGCTCACAACTCGAGTATGGAAGTTTCAATTGAGATGAAACCAAAGGCATCATTTATAGGACACATTAAGCTTTCCAAAGTGGTCAAAATCACTTTCATGTGATTAAAAACAAGAGAGATATGATCGGAAGAAGTTGGCTAAAATTCTAGAAACTCATAGAAACCAAAGTGATGGATTTGGAGTTTATGATTAAATAGGGCCTAAGATATGGATGTCAAATTTAACCATGGGCCTTATAATGATTCTTAAAATAATTATTTTATGTTTATAATATTTATTTTTATTTATTTGAATTTTAGTTCAATTAAATATTAATAATTCATATAAAATATAAAATAACTTGTTTTAATCAAAGATTAAATTGCCAAATCAAATCCAATAATCCAAATATTATTATTTTTGATAAAAATTAGTGATAATAGGATGAGAAAGGTTTAACTCAAGATTGAAGGCAAAAATAGAAAAAATCATATATTCTTGAATCAATTTTATATTTCTCCAAAAAGCCAAAGATTCAAGCCCATTAGTTAACCCTAAAGACACTCATATATATTCTAAAATACTCAGCACACAAGGGGAGGACGAAAAAGGAGAAGGAGGCAAGGGTTCTAAAGGATGCAAAAATCACATAAACTTGTCAAAATTCGAATCCTAATAGGGAGGCCTCCTCAGAGCTCTTGAAGGCGTTCCATCTTATTCTAGAGGTAAGGAGAGGTAAGGGGGATCCTTTGAACAGTCCCATACTCATCATACAGTTATATACACTTCCGTGTTTCTTTAAGTTATGTTCATTATCGTTTTTTAATTGTAGCTTGTTTCAATTAAAACTAATATCCCTAATAAGTTTGTATGATGTTTTAGATGCGATTTGAGTATTTATTTACAGTTTTTGGGGCCAAGAGCTTGAATCACCATTGTTAGGGCAAAGGAACACAAAGCATTTGTGTTCATGGTTCCAAACATTTTAAAGACAAATTGAAGGCACCATTGATTTCAGAACGTAGTAATTATGAGATCTGGGTAATTTATTTGTTAAGATAACATTATTTTATCCTAATTAAATTTTGTGTTTATGTTATTGAAACACCATGAAACCGTGACTTTGAGGACGATTTAATACATGATATAGCGTGTTATTTGCTCCAAATTAATGATGGTTGTGTTCATGGCATTTAGTACTACAATTTTGGTTCAAATTTTGTTTGATTTCGTGGAGAATCGAGGGAGTTATGATCATGAGAAGATGAAGGAGGGAGCTGCGTTTTTTGCACCATGGAAGAGCATTTCACGATTCATGCAGCCCCCATGAAGAAAACGATTGCGTGTCTTCATGGGATTGGTCTGTCTGGCTGGTCAAACTTTCTAGTTTCTCTCTCCGTCTTGATTGGCTGCGCATGGATGGCCTGGGACCCGCGTTTGACTTCAACCACTCACCAGGTTTCTTATTATTTATTTATATCAAGGTGATGTATTAACAAATAACATGTGCAGCCCATTTGGCCAAGTGAAGAGATTTGCATCCTTGAAAACCAGGGTTCGATCGCTGCTAGTGCACAAATATTTTCTTGCATTTTCTTGTCCGTGGATCCCATGTAGCTAGGCGCTGCATGCATACGGTGCACCTTCGTCCTCCCACCACCGGATCTCCTACAATCCAATCTAACGTACCAGGATTGCAAGGCTTACCATGGGCATTCAAAGGCAACAACACCAGATTGGAGCCAGGTTCTCTTAGCCTTTATTTTATTATTATTTAGTTATTTAAATCAAATGATAGTAAATTGTATTTAGTTTAATTTATTTATTTAAATTAGGATTAGAATACATAATTAGAAAAATGATTAAGTTAAAATTATCTTCCCGATTATTTTCCCGATTAATCCGATTTAATTAAATTAATTTTAATTATAAAAAGCAACAAAAAAACCTTAGGAGATTGTTATCAATTCATTAGGGTTTGATCAATCCCATTAGCCCTTTGGCCAAGGATATTAGGATTTAATTTATTATTCGTTTCGACTAAATCTATTGGTCGCGATGGTTAATAATCGATTAATTTAATTAATCAAATCCTATAAATTAAAATAAACTTACTTTTGCTAAATGGTTTTAACCATCTTATTGGTTATGATGATTAGTATATTTCCCCTTATCAATTCGTTATTATTTGTAATCGAATCTATCGATTATGAGGGGTAACGATAAATTAATAAATTAATAATTAAAATACATCAATTTGCTAAAAGTGATAACCGAATCAATCGATTAGAATTGCCAGCAATCCTTTACTAATCTGTTAACTATGGTGATCGAATCTATTGATCATTGCGGTTAATGGTAACGAATAAAAATCAGGGTTGTACGCCCAAAACATTTAAAACACTAAACCACAAACCACGGATTTTCATCTCTTCAATTCTGCGATGTTCACAACTACGATAAGGTAATTCAAAATACCTTCGAACTTCGCATTTCAAATCAAGTTCAAATACATTCAAATTCAATTCTAAGGCGTACAACCCTGTCCCCGAACTACGTAGACTCTGATCCTCCCTAAGGAGGTACGTAGGCACTTGGCAACAAGGCGAGTCCCCCACCCTAAAATCGCAATTCACTTCAAATCTCAATTTTGCCCTTTCCACTTCATTAGCTATAAAACCTTAACAGTTAGCCATAAACCTTTACCTTAGATTCAAAGCCAATAGGAAAGGGTTGAGGGTGCCTAACACCTTCCCTCGACCTGAATATAGTATCTTACCCTGATCTCTTAACTACGTAGGGTTTCCTATTCGCCCTTCAGAATAGGTGGCGACTCTCTAAGTTTAAATTTTTAGGCAGGTTGCTACAGAATCAACTCGTTCTTCTCATTTCTCACAACCGTCAATCCACCCTTCTTAGGAACCACATGCACCGGACTCACCCATTCGCTATCGGAGATGGGATAAATCATCCCCGCCTCTAATAACTTCACAACCTCTTTTCTAACAACTTCTTTCATGGTTGGATTCAATCGCCTTTGAGGTTGTGCCACGGGCCAAAAATCATCTTCTAACATAATCTTATGCATAAAATAGGCCGGACTAATACCCTTCAAGTCGGATAAAACCCATCCTATTGCTTCTTGATTCTTTGTTAACACTTCCTTTAATCGATGCTCTTCCTTGTGAGACAAACCACTATTAATGATAACCGGCTTAGTAGAATTGTCACCGAGAAACACGTATTTCAAGTGAGACGGTAACACATTCAACTCCACCTTTTGCTCTTCAATTTTAGGTTCATCCTTCAACTCTTCAATTTGAGTTTCAAATGGATTCATCTCATCACAAGCCTCTAAATTTCTCAAGCAATCTTCAATTTCCTTCTCTTGATCTTTGGTGAGAACTTCAAGAGCTTCCATTAAAGTCTTCTCAAGAGGATTCGACAAGTGCATTTGATTCTCCACTTTCATAATAGCCCTTTCGGTAGCATCGATTCTAAAACAATCATCCTCATCACTAGGATGCTTGATGGCTTCAAAGAGATCAAGACATAATTCTTCATCTTGGTACCTTAATTTCATTAAGCCATCATCAATATCTATCATCATTCGGGCCATCTTCATAAAAGGCCTTCCTAAGATCAATGGAATCTCAGGATCTTCTTCCATGTCTATGACAATAAAATCAACAGGATACCAAAATTTGTCAACCTTGACAAGCAAGTCTTCCGCAACTCCATGAGGATGAGCTGTGGATTTATCCGCTAATGATAACGTCATTCTTGTCGGCTTCAAATCATTGATTCCTAATCTTCTCACCATAGACAAAGGGATCAAATTAATGCTAGAACCGGTATCTACCAAACCTTTGCCTATGTGGACATTTCTAATAGACACCGGTAAGGTTACCCGCCCAGGATCATTTGATTTTATCGGAGTAGTGCGTTGAATTAACGGATTACAACAAGAGCTCACCGTTACTACCTCCGGATCCAAGAATCTTCTCTTCTTAGTGATGATGTCTTTGATGAATTTTGCATACATCGGCATTTGCTCTAATGCCTCGGAAAAAGGAACATTGATTTGCAACTTGCTAAAAATGTCCAAGAATCGAGCATAGTGCTTTGCATCTTCTTTCTTTGACGGACCGGGAGGGTAAGGTAATTTCTTCACTTGAATAGAATCTTCCACCTTCTTCTTTCCCTTCTCACTCACACTCAATTTTTTTCTCTCTTTTTCTACAACTTTCTCAAGAGTTTCTTTTTCCACTAATTCTTTCTCTTTCTCATTTTAAACTAAATCACCCTCAACATTTTTTTCTACTTCAATCACCCTATCTTTTTCACTCTCAACAATTTCCTCCTCAACTATCTCTCCTACACCCATATCAATATTTCTACCGCTACGAGTTAGAATTGACTTACAATGCTCACGAGGATTTTCTTGTGTAGTAGCCGGAAAAGGACCTTTGTTTTGATCGGCAAGTTGCTTTGACAATTGCCCGACTTGAGTTTCAAGATTCTTTATGGCGGCATCCGTACTCTTTTGGCTTGCAATTTGCAATTGCATGAATTGGCTAAGAGTGTCCTCTATTGAGAGCTTTGATTGTTGAGGTTGTTGGTTGTAACCACCTTGATAAGGATTTTGACGATTCGATGGACCCGCTTCTGGCCTCCATCCTTGTTGATAACCTTGATTACCTCTTTGTTGGTAACCTTGGTTATTGTTGTAAGGTTGTTGTTGTTGTTGTCTCCCACCATAAACTTGATTAGGATTAGACACATAATTCACCTCTTCACCCGGTGGAGGATAAAAACCTGTTTGATGGTCACCCCTACACAATTCACAACACATCACATGTTGATTTTTAGAAGGGCTCCCATTTATCTCTTTGATTTGTTGAGGGAGTTTTGACATTTGTTGAGTGAGCAATTCTACTTGTTGTGTCAATAACTTGTTTTGAGCAAGTATTGCATCACTAGTATTCAATTCAAGAACTCCCGGTTTTCTTTGCGATGCACTACGGTTGTGTTGCCCTTGATGATCATTCAAAGCCATCCTATCAATGATAGCAATTGCTTCTGCCGCAGTTTTTGACATTAACGAACCACCCGCGGTAGCATCTAAAAGAGTTTTTGGTTGCGGTTGGAGTCCATTTCTAAAGATATGGATTTGAGACAATTCATCAAACCCATGACCTTTGCATTTTCTAACCATGGACTTGAACCTCTCCCATGCTTCATTGAGAGATTCATTCGAACCTTGAGAGAACACCGCAATAGAAGTTTTCGCTTCCATGAACCTATTGTGAGGAAAGAACCGATCCAAGAACTTCTCTTCTAACTCGTTCCAATTTGTCATGACATTATTTGGTTGATCAAGGTACCATTCCTTAGCTTTTCCAATTAAGGAATGAGGAAAAAGTCTCCTGAACACCTGTTCTTCTTGGTCTTCCGGAGCACCAATTGTTCCGGCGATCTCGTAGAACTTTGTTAGATGAGTAAATGGATCCTCGTGATCTGCCCCTATGAACGGATTTTGGTATAATAATTGAAGTAACCCCGTCTTCATTTCGGAGTTTCTTCCATTGGCCTGATCACGAGCAAATTGTGCATTGAGACGAGGGCTGTTAACACATGGCCCTCGAGCTGGAGGATCCGCAGCCATTTCTTCCTCAACCAAGTTTTCAACCGGAGTTGAAGAAGAAGATGCTTCTTGTTGTTGTCTTCTTTCCCTAGCTAGTTGTCTCCTCCTACGAGTTTTGCTATTCTCTCTACGAGCAGTCCTCTCAATCTCAGGATCAAAAAGGAGTTGATCTGCAGGTATACGTCCTCGCATAAACTTGAAGGATAGAAAAACACTTAGAAAGGGGGGGTTTGAATAAGTGTAGCTTTAAAACTTGACAAATAAAAATAAATTGCACAGTTATTTTTATCCCGGTTCGTTGTTAACTAAACTACTCCAGTCCACCCCCGCAGAGATGATTTACCTCAACTGAGGATTTAATCCACTAATCGCACGGATTACAATGGTTCTCCACTTAGTCAGCAACTAAGTCTTCCAGAGTCTTCTGATCACACACTGATCACTCCAGGAACAACTGCTTAGATACCCTCTAAGACTTTCTAGAGTATTCTGATCCACACGATCACTCTAGTTACAACCTGCTTAGATAACCTCTAAGACTTCCTAGAGTATTCTGATCCACACGATCACTCTAGTTCCTTACAACTTAATGTAATCAATTCTAAGAGTATTACAATTGCTTCTTAAAAGCTATAATCACAAACTGTGATATTTCTCTTAACGTTTAAGCTTAATCTCACTAATATATTACAACAGCAATGTAGTGAGCTTTGATGAAGATGAAGATTCTGAGCTTTGAGTAGAACAGAGTTTCAGCAAGTTAATATGAGTTGTTTTGTTCAGAATCGTTAACCTTGCTTCTCATCAGAACTTCATATTTATAGGCGTTGGAGAAGATGACCGTTGAGTGCATTTAATGCTTTGCGTGTTCCGTACAGCATCGCATTTAATGTTATACGCTTTTGTCAACTACCTCGAGCCTTGTTCACGCTGTGTCTACTGACGTTGCCTTTAATAGCTTTTAACGTTCCTTTTGTCAGTCAGCGTAGCTTGCCACTTGTACTTCCTTCTGATCTGATGTTTGTGAATACAACGTTTGAATATCATCAGAGTCAAACAGCTTGGTGCAAAGCATCTTCTGATCTTCTGACCTTGAAGTGCTTCTGTGCGTGATACCATCAGAACTTCAGTGCTTCTGATCTCATGTTCTTCTGATGCTTCCATAGACCCATGTTCTGATTCTGCTTCGACCATCTTCTGATGTCTTGCCAGACCATGTTCTGATGTTGCATGCTGAACCCTTTGAGACAAAGCTTCTGAGTGCTGAATTATGCGTACTCTTTATATATTTCCTGAAAAGGAAATTGCATTGGATTAGAGTACCATATTATCTTAAGCAAAATTCATATTATTGTTATCATCAAAACTAAGATAATTGATCAGAACAAATCTTGTTCTAACAATCTCCCCCTTTTTGATGATGACAAAAACATATATAAATGATATGAATTTGCGATCAGAAAGAGCAGACGGCAAAAGACAAATTACACAGCTATAGCATAAGCATATGAATATGTCTCCCCCTGAGATTAACAATCTCCCCCTGAGATAAATAATCTCCCCCTGAAATAAATACTCGAAGAACTTTAATAAAAGACTTCCCTGATTATTTCGGTAGAGACGATCACATAAGCTTCTGTCTTCAGAGAATTCACAGCTTCTGATTCCTGCTTCCATCTAGGACAGCTTCAGAACTTGAATTTCTTTGATCTTCAGAACATTCACAGCTTCTGATTTTTGCTTCCATTTAGGACAGCTTCAGAACTTGAATTTCTTTGATCTTCAGAACATTCACAGCTTCTGATTTCTGCTTCCATTTAGGACAGCTTCAGAACTTGAGTTTTCTGGATCTTTAGAACATTCACAGCTTCTGATTTCTGCTTCCCTCGGATAGCTTCAGAGCTTTGAATTTCTACCAATCATCACTTCATGCTAGATTTGTATCAGAACATTGTTGAATGTACCAGAGCATCATCAGAGCATCTCTACATCCTGAAATGTTACAGAACAAAAACTAAACGACAAAAGTCAGCATGAACGAGTCAGAACATAAAATGTATATTAGAACACATGATATGTATCAGAGCCATATAGGCTGAAATAATGTATCAGAGCAAATAGAATTTTGTCAGAGCAAATAGACAAATATGGATCAAATTCTATTATCAGTGCTTCTGATTCATTCTTCTTTCTTGCTTCTGATTTCTGAAGCTTGACAGCACTCAGCTTGCTTCAGTTTCCATGAGCTTATTCTTTTTACAGAATAACACTTCTTATGGTTTTGCTTCTTGTGTTTGCTCTGAAGATTCTCTTCACTTCTTTATACCTGCAAAACACTTAAACCATATAGAACTTGCAGTTCTTGTTAGTAAATGTGTGGGAGCTTTACCCAGCAACTGATAGATTAATCAAATCATTTATCATTTATCTTCTCCCCCTTTTTGTCATAACATCAAAAAGAATATTTCAAAAGATTCAGATGAATAAAACGACAAATAAAATCACTGGAATGTAAAAACAAAGAAACTTTTCATTGATAATCAAAAGATATTACAAAAGGTTCTTATGTTTAACAAGATGAGAAACATTCCTAGCAAATACATAAAAAGTCATCCCAAGAGGAAATGACTACAAAAATTAAAAACAAAACCCTAGCAAGACACATTCTGTGTCAACCCATCAAGAATCCCTGTGGTCTTCTTGTCTTCCAGACTAGAACCTCCACTGTAGGAGAGATCCCAGAGACCAAAGAGGAAGAGAGGGACAGTTCACAGACAGAGAACTGCTGTTGCAAACAGGGCTTTCTCTTAACATAGAAGTTAAGAATATCATTCTTAACCTCTTCCCATAACTCAAGAAAGTCTTCTGTCTTTGGGTGAAAGTTGATAACAACATCAAAGAAGAGGTCTGACTTGAGAGGTATTAGGAGAGCCATCCCGAGATATGCAGAGATCTGCCGCCTTTGAGTCATAGATCTTCAACAGGCTTAGAGCATGATTAAGAGATCCAGACAAAGGATTCAAGATGAACGCTAGGTTTGAACTAGGATTTTTTAAAAAAAAACTTTGTTTGAGCAAGAGAAAAAAAAAACAGGAGAGAGAGAGAGAAAAAACTTGATGAGGAAATATAAGAGGGAAGGAGAAGCGTTTGAAGAGTATTTAAAAGAAAATAAAATGAAACAAATGATGGATAGCATTTAATGTTACGTGACATGAGGAGAGATAATAAAGACAAATGAGGTGACTAGCACAGTTACCTATGGTCGGCGTCCCTTCAACTGCACGTGCGCTTATCCATGAACAGTAACGACAGGTTTACCATCCCGAGATAAAACGTTACAGCTGTTTTGCTTTAAAAGAGGTTCTGAATCAACTTAGACAATGAAACGTTAGTAATAACCGAATCATAATTTCTAAAAGATTTCAATCAGAACTTCTGATTAAAAAAATCCACATTCATTTCAGAAGATACTCATACGTAAGAACTTCTCATCTTCTCATTCTGGGCATAAATCCATACTGATGTTCTTCAGAATGAACTTAAACCTATCTTCAGCCAGGGGTTTTGTAAAGATATCAGCCCATTGATGGTCTGTATCCACAAAGTTTAAAGATATAACACCCTTCTGAACATAGTCCCTTATGAAATGATGTTTAATCTCAATATGTTTAGCCTTTGAATGAAGAATAGGATTCTTAGATAAACATATAGCAGAAGTATTATCACAGAATATAGGAATGTTACTCTCATATATCTGATAATCTTCTAACTGACTCTTCATCCAGAGCATCTGTGTACTGCAACCAGCAGCAGCGACATATTCTGCTTCTGTTGTTGATAGAGCAATAGTTGCTTGCTTCTTGCTATACCAGGAGATCAAATGACTTCCAAGAAATTGGCAACTTCCTGAAGTACTCTTTCTTTCAATTCTGTCTCCAGCATAGTCAGCATCGCAGAATCCTACTAAGTTGTATTCTTTAGATTTTCTGTAAACTAAGCCAACATTAGTAGTACCTTTCAGATACCTTAGAATTCTCTTAACAGCAGTTAAATGAGATTCTCTAGGATCTGATTGGAATCTAGCACACAAACAAACACTGAACAGAATGTCAGGTCTAGAAGCAGTCAAATATAGAAGAGATCCAATCATACCTCTGTATAACTTCTGATCTACCTTCTTACTTACCTCATCCTTACCTAGGATGCATGTTGGATGCATAGGAGTTTTGGCTTCTTTGCAGTCTAGAAGATTAAACTTCTTCAGAAGTTCCTTCACATACTTGGTTTGGTGAACATACGTTCCTTCTGATGTTTGATTTATTTGTATTCCAAGGAAATACTTGAGTTCTCCCATCATGCTCATTTCAAACTCAGCCTGCATAGACTCAGCAAACTCCTTTCCAAGTGTAGCATTAGATGTTCCAAAAATAATATCATCTACATATATTTGACAAATTAAAATATCCCTTTTAAAGGTTTTACAAAAGAGAGTAGTGTCCACTTTTCCTCTAGTGAAACCATTATCCAGAAGGAAAGAACTTAAGCGTTCATACCAAGCTCTGGGAGCTTGTTTCAATCCATACAACGATTTCTTTAGTTTAAAAACATGATTAGGAGACATAGAGTCTTCAAAACCAGGAGGTTGATGGACATAAACTTCTTCATCTATATAACCATTTAAGAAGGCACTCTTAACATCCATCTGATAGAGAGTGATGTTATGTTGAGTGGCAAATGAAATTAATAGACGAATAGATTCTAACCTGGCCACTGGTGCAAAAGTTTCTGTATAGTCAATCCCTTCTTGCTGACTATAACCCTGAGCCACCAGTCTGGCTTTGTTCCTTACCACTTCACCTTTCTCACTGAGCTTGTTTCTGAAGACCCATTTTGTACCGATTATATTGAATCCATCTGGTCTAGGAACAAGATCCCAAACATCATTCCTTGTAAACTGATTCAGTTCTTCTTGCATAGCAATTATCCAGTCTGGATCTTCTAGAGCATGATCAACAGAAGTTGGCTCGATCAAAGATACAAGGCCTAATTGACAGTCTGCATTGTTCTTAAGGAATGCTCTTGTTCTGATTGGATCATCCTTCTTTCCAAGAATGACATCTTCTGAATGACCAGAGATGAGTCTGGATGATCTTCTGACAGATGGTTCTTCAGAAATGCTTAGATTCTCCAGAGAAGCTGATACTTGATCTTCAGATTCTTTGCTTCTGAGAAGCTCTGCTTCTGATGCGTTGCTTCTTGGCTCAACAACTTCTGATATATCAATATCACAATCTGCAAAATTATCAAACTGCTTTGGTTTTTCAGAACCAAGCTTATCATCAAACCTGATATTGATTGATTCTTCCACAATCAATGTTTCAGTATTGTATACTCTGTAGCCTTTTGAGCGTTCAGAATATCCAAGAAGGAAACATTTTTGTGCTTTGGAATCAAACTTACCAAGATGATCTTTAGTGTTCAGAATAAAGCATACACATCCAAAGGGATGGAAATATGAAATGTTGGGCTTTTTATTCTTCCACAATTCATAAGGAGTCTTATTTAGAATAGGTCTGATAGAGATTCTATTCTGAATATAGCATGCAGTGTTTATTGCTTCTGCCCAGAAATGCTTAGCCATATTGGTTTCATTGATCATGGTTCTGGCCATTTCTTGTAGAGTCCTATTCTTTCGTTCTACAACTCCATTTTGCTGTGGAGTTCTAGGACAAGAGAAATCATGGGCAATACCATTTTCTTTGAAGAATTCTTCAAAGGATCTGTTCTCAAATTCACCACCATGATCACTTCTGACCTTTATGATTTTACACTCTTTTTCAGATTGAATCTGAATGCAGAAATCAAAGAACACTGAATGAGACTCATCCTTGTGTTTCAAGAATTTTACCCACGTCCAGCGGCTATAATCATCTACGATGACTAATCCATATTTCTTCCCTCTGACAGATGCTGTTTTGACTGGGCCAAACAGATCAATGTGCAAGAGTTCTAATGGCCTTGAGGTAGAAACAACATTCTTGGACTTGAATGCAGGTTTGGAGAACTTGCCCTTCTGACATGCTTCACAAAGAGCATCTGATTTGAATTTCAGATTAGGGAGTCCTCTGACAAGATCCAGTTTGTTAATCTGAGAAATCTTTCTCAAACTAGCATGACCTAATCTTCTGTGCCAGACCCACTGCTCTTCAGAAACAGACATAAGACAAGTCACCTTCTGACTCATAAGATCTTGCAGATCTGTCTTATAAATGTTGTTCTTCCTCTTGCCTGTAAATAGGATTGAGCCATCCTTCTGATTTACAGCCTTGCAAGACTTTTGATTAAAGATTATATCATAACCATTGTCACTCAATTGACTGATAGATAAGAGGTTATGTGTTAATCCTTCTACAAGAAGTACATTAGAAATGGAAGGAGAGTTACCAGACTTTATAGTTCCAGAGCCAATTATCTTGCCCTTCTGATCTCCTCCAAACTTGACTTCTCCTCCAGACTTAAGCACCGGGTCTTGGAACATAGACCTTCTTCCTGTCATGTGTCGTGAGCATCCAGAGTCCAGGTACCACGACATGTTGTGCTTTGTCCTTTTTGCAGCCAAGGATATCTTCAATAGGAATAATCTTATCCTTAGGTACCCACATTTTCATGGGTCCTTTCTTGTTAGATTTTCTCAAGTTCTGATTGAACTTGGGTTTAACATTGTAAGCAATAGGAGGAACAGCATGATAATTTTTAACGTGAGTTTCATGATATTTCCTAGGTTGTGTCACATGCTTTTTGGTGTGTGTTATGTGAAAACTTTGAGCATGTGAAGTGTGCCTAATATCATGGGAGTGGCCATACTTGAACTGATCATACAATGGCTTGTATGTGAATTTCATTTCATCAACAGGTTCAAGTTTGTATGGGGTTTCACCCTCAAAACCAATGCCGACTCTTTTGTTTCCAGACACAGCATATATCATAGAAGCTAGCTGACTTCTGCCAATACTTCTAGATAAGAACTTCCTGAAACTTAAATCATATTCTTTCAGAATATGGTTTAGACTAGGAGTGGATTTTTCTGAATCAGAAGGAGATCCAACATTATTGGATAATTTTAAAAGTTTTTCTTTTAATTCAGAATTCTCCAACTCAAGCTTCTTTGTTTCAAATTCAAATAGCTTTTTCAGCTTTTTGTATTTGAGACTAATCTGAGACTTGAATTCCAGAAGTTCTGTTAGACCGGAAACTAACTCATCTCTAGTAAGTTCAGAGAATACCTCTTCAGAATCTGATTCTGATGTAGATTCTGATCCGTCATCTTCTGTCGCCATCAGCGCACAGTTAGCCTGCTCATCTTCAGAGTCTGAATCATCTTCTGACTCATCCCAGGTTGCCATAAGACCTTTCTTCTTATGAAACTTCTTCTTGGGATTTTCCTTCTGAAGTTTTGGACATTCATTCTTGAAGTGTCCAGGCTCATTGCATTCATAGCACATGACCTTCTTCTTGTCAAATCTTCTGTCATCAGAAGATTCTCCACGTTCAAGTTTCTTTGAACTTCTGACGCCTCTGAACTTCCTTTGCTTGTTCTTCCAGAGTTGATTTAGCCTTCTGGAGATCAAGGACAGTTCATCTTCTTCTTCAGATTCTGATTCTTCAGGATCTTCTTCTCTAGCCTGAAAAGCGTTAGTGCATTTCATGATATTGGATTTTAATGCAATAGACTTACCTTTCTTTTGAGGCTCGTTTGCATCCAGTTCAATTTCATGACTCCTCAGGGCACTGATCAGTTCTTCCAAAGAGACTTCATTTAGATTCTTCGCAATCTTAAATGCAGTTACCATAGGACCCCATCTTCTGGGTAAGCTTTTGATGATCTTCTTTACGTGATCAGCCTTGGTGTATCCCTTGTCAAGAACTCTCAATCCAGCAGTAAGAGTTTGAAATCTTGAAAACATCTTTTCAATGTCTTCATCATCCTCCATCTTGAAGGCTTCATACTTCTGGATTAAAGCGAGAGCTTTAGTCTCCTTGACTTGAGCATTTCCTTCATGAGTCATTTTCAAGGACTCATATATGTCATAGGCCGTTTCCCTGTTAGATATCTTCTCATACTCAGCATGAGAGATAGCATTCAGCAAAACAGTTCTGCATTTATGATGATTCCTGAAAAGCTTCTTCTGATCATCACTCATTTCTTGCCTTGTCAGCTTTACGCCACTGGCATTTACTGGATGTTTGTAACCATCCATCAGAAGATCCCATATATCACCATCTAGACCAAGAAAGTAACTTTCCAGTTTATCTTTCCAGTATTCAAAGTTTTCACCATCAAATACCGGCGGTCTAGTATAACCATTGTTACCGTTGTGTTGCTCAGCAGAGCCAGATGTAGATGTAGACTTTGCAGTTTCATCAGCCATCTTTTACTGAAGCGTTTTTCTCTTCCTGAATCTTTTCTAAACACGGTTAAGTGCTTGCACCTTAGAACCGGCGCTCTGATGCCAATTGAAGGATAGAAAAACACTTAGAAAGGGGGGGTTTGAATAAGTGTAGCTTTAAAACTTGACAAATAAAAATAAATTGCACAGTTATTTTTATCCCGGTTCGTTGTTAACTAAACTACTCCAGTCCACCCCCGCAGAGATGATTTACCTCAACTGAGGATTTAATCCACTAATCGCACGGATTACAATGGTTCTCCACTTAGTCAGCAACTAAGTCTTCCAGAGTCTTCTGATCACACACTGATCACTCCAGGAACAACTGCTTAGATACCCTCTAAGACTTTCTAGAGTATTCTGATCCACACGATCACTCTAGTTACAACCTGCTTAGATAACCTCTAAGACTTCCTAGAGTATTCTGATCCACACGATCACTCTAGTTCCTTACAACTTAATGTAATCAATTCTAAGAGTATTACAATTGCTTCTTAAAAGCTATAATCACAAACTGTGATATTTCTCTTAACGTTTAAGCTTAATCTCACTAATATATTATAACAGCAATGTAGTGAGCTTTGATGAAGATGAAGATTCTGAGCTTTGAGTAGAACAGAGTTTCAGCAAGTTAATATGAGTTGTTTTGTTCAGAATCGTTAACCTTGCTTCTCATCAGAACTTCATATTTATAGGCGTTGGAGAAGATGACCGTTGAGTGCATTTAATGCTTTGCGTGTTCCGTACAGCATCGCATTTAATGTTATACGCTTTTGTCAACTACCTCGAGCCTTGTTCACGCTGTGTCTACTGACGTTGCCTTTAATAGCTTTTAACGTTCCTTTTGTCAGTCAGCGTAGCTTGCCACTTGTACTTCCTTCTGATCTGATGTTTGTGAATACAACGTTTGAATATCATCAGAGTCAAACAGCTTGGTGCAAAGCATCTTCTGATCTTCTGACCTTGAAGTGCTTCTGTGCGTGATACCATCAGAACTTCAGTGCTTCTGATCTCATGTTCTTCTGATGCTTCCATAGACCCATGTTCTGATTCTGCTTCGACCATCTTCTGATGTCTTGCCAGACCATGTTCTGATGTTGCATGCTAAACCCTTTGAGACAAAGCTTCTGAGCGCTGAATTATGCGTACTCTTTATATATTTCCTGAAAAGGAAATTGCATTGGATTAGAGTACCATATTATCTTAAGCAAAATTCATATTATTGTTATCATCAAAACTAAGATAATTGATCAGAACAAATCTTGTTCTAACAAAACTGTAATCTGAAAAACTAACCAAGCAAATTAACAAACACAAGGAAAATAAATTTAGAAACAAGATATTAATTATAAGACTCAATACAAAACAAACTATTGCAATGCTTGCAATATCTAAACAACAATCCCCGGCAACGGCGCCATTTTGTTGAAAGAGTATTGTGGTGTACTTTTCATTTATATCGTATCCACAGGGATTATTGCGATATCACCGCCGTTCTATAGCCTATTTTGTCTTGAGTTAATGTTACTTTAGTTTTAGGTTTGCAAAAGGTCATTCAATCTCTTTAGTAGCAAAGATTAAATTAATGAAGGTTCTAAGTTAAAGAAAATGCATCAAGATTTGATTTCATCGACCTAAGTTTGTATGTTTCCTTATAAATATATGCTTATGAACTTGCTAACGATCAATATAATTACGTATCGACACCTATATCGTCCGTGTCCGCAACGATATAGCTAGATTTACCGTATTGTTTAACCGACGATTTCTCCACCGTTTAAACAATACAAATAACATTTTAAAACCGATACTTAGTAAACATCAAACTCTAAATCCATGTCTGCAAATTATAGTTTGAAAGATGATGAGTTAGGTCTAGATACAAACATTGATGTCTCAAACATTTATACCAAAGAAAAGCTTTAATAAACAAACTAAACCATCTATATTGATCATCACTTGTTCATACACATATATTCACAAGAAAAACATACAAAAGGCTAGGAAGATTACATCTTATCTTGATACAAAAGGGATTTAGCTATCCATGAGAATGGTAGCTTGCACAAGAAGGAAAGGATGAAGATCAACAAGCATCAAAGGCGATTAATCGACGATCAAGGCTTCCAATCTTCAACTCTATGTTTGCTACAGTAGACAAGTGTTCTTAAGCTCTCAAAATCAACCAACCAACACAAAATATCTGAAAACCTCTTTATATACTCTTTCTGAAATCTGTCCAGGGCGCGTCGCGCCCTCCAGCGCGCTACGCGCCATTACACTTATAAAATATAAACCGCCCATGCGCGCTACGCGCGCAGATCTCTGGATGAAGCTTCAAAATTTCTTGCCCAGGGCGCGACGCGCCCACATGCCCGCGCGACGCGCGCATACTTCTGCCAGGCACTCTCTTGCCAAGCTCAAAACAAGCTCCAAACATCCCAAAATTGGCCAAAACCTACACAATCAAAACTAAAAACACAATTTAACATAAAATGAAAGCTAAAAATTGTAAACTATAAATAATTATCTAAAACTTCAAAGAATTAAAAGCATACTCGATAAAATCGGTTCAAAGGTGCCACTAATTAAACTAAATATTAACAATATTTGGCACCTAACACCAGTCCTAATTCATAACGGACTTCGATCCCAAAACTTCCATACGCATTGCATTGGAGTAACTTCTCAAAGGGTACAACATCATCTACGAACATACACTTAGCACTCAAGGAGATCTCGAAATTGGTTAATCAGAGGCGATCATTTCTAATAAAGACTCTTGAATGGGGGAACCACATCCAGATGGTTCTCCTAAACAGGGGCAAAATTTCAAGGATTACAGGGGCATACGATCAAACATCCTATTAACTAGGGGCATTCATCCTAAGGTTCAATCGACTTTGGTCACATCTCGAAGCAATAACAATCAGGGGCATGTCAAACATGGGAGGAATTCAAACTAAAAGGATAGAACACATTGGATAGCCCTCCATATCCTGGAGATCAAGGGCATACCCCTCAATCTAATGACAAGGTTACTTCTCGGAGCACTTCCTTCATGGCTTGGAGATCAGAAGCACCTTTTTCCACTAAACATTGGGGCATTGGATATCAAATCCATAAGGTAAACAAGTCAAAGGTTAAAGGTGTGAAGAGCCTCAAAAGGCTAAAAGGATGAAGAACTTCAAAAGGCTAAAGGCGTGGAAAAACCTCAAAAGGTTTAAGGTGTGAAGAACCTCTAAAGGTCAAAGGTGTGGAGAATCTCCAAAGGTTAAAGGTGTGGGGAATTTCAAGAGGTTAAAGGTGCGAATTGCTAAAGGTTAAAGACGTGGAGAACTTCGAAAGTCAAAGGCTTGGAGTAATTCAAAGGGTCAAATCGGGGCAAGACGCACATCAAAAGGAAAAGGCGTTCCCACACCTTACAACATCCGACAAATCTTTCTCCTAACTACGGTCTTCAAGTTAAAAAAAAACAAGGATTGGGAAGTCGCGCTAGCATTCAACAACCTTACAACATTAGCAAGCTATGCACGCTTTTGGCTACCAGCAGCCTAGCATTGGAGCATCATGCAAATATACATAACTCATGCATTACATACATCGGTTGATACATTACACCACACCTTTTTTAGGTAGTCTTCTTTAAGACAAATTTTATCCTTTCTAGGAACCTCTTCAGGTAGTTTTCTCTAAGACGAATTGTCATCCTTTCCAGGAACCTCTCCAGGTAGTCTTCTTTAAGACATTATTTTTCTAAGAACCTTTCTAGGTAGTCTTGTTGAAGAAGTATCACATCCTTTCCAGGAACCTTTTTAGGTAGTCTTCTTTAAGGCATTTCTGATCCTTTCCAGGAACCTTTTTAGGTAGTCTTCTTTAAGACATTTCTGATCCTTTCCAGGAACCTTTTTAGGTAGTCTTCTTTAAGACATTTCTGGTCCTTTCCAGGAACCTTTTTAAGTAGTCTTCTCTAAGATATTTCTTCCCGAGCTTTGTTTAAAGCACAGTCTTCTTTAAGACATTCCTTATCCTTTCTAAGAACCTTTCCAGGTAGTCTTCTTTAAGACAAATTTTATCCTTTCTAAGAACCTTTTCAGGTAGTCTTCTTTAAGACAAATTTTATCCTTTCTAAGAAACTTTTCAGGTAGTCTTCTTTAAGACAAATTTTCATATCCATTCCAGAAGCCTTTTCAGGTAGTCTTAGAGAAGACATTATTTCGTTCCACTCAATCAACATATACATAAGCATAAACATTACCAAGCCGGCATAAGCATAGTCGCTACATGGTTTAAACAAGTTCAATGGGCTTAAGGAGATAAAATCTTGGGATTAGCATATATACATATGCATCCGCATAAGCATTCGAGTCAACATCATAAGACATCTACATGGTACAAACGTCAGGATCATAGGCATCTACACGCTACGCATTACACACCACGCTTCACACACTACGCTTGACACGCTATGCTTTACACACTACGCTTCGCACGCTGACTTGGTACAGACAGCATATACAACTCCAAGTCTCTGGCTTTCATATTTCAAAATTCTGCGGATATGCCGAAGAAATTTGGTGCAAGTAAGGTTGCTAGAACCATAGCAAACGATTCCTTTTATGCAGGTAAACTTGTCGGAACTAGGGCAAGTGAGTCCTATTGGTGCAGGTGAGCTTGCTAGAACTATGGCAAGTGATCTTTTGGGGTTACACAAACTACGATAGTAAGTAGGTACGACCAAATACGAAGACTTACTAGAGCTATAGTAAGTGGGTCATACCATCAACGATAAACTTACTGAAACTACGATAATAAGTAGGTACGACCAACTGCGAAGACTTACTAGAGCTATAGTAAGTGGGTCATACCATCTACGATAAACTTATTGAAACTACGATAGTAAGTAGGTACGACCAACTGCGAATACTTACTAGAGCTATAGTAAGTGGGTCATATCATCTATGATAAACTTACTGAAACTACGATAGTAAGTAGGTACGACCAACTGCGAAGACTTACTAGAGCTATAGTAAGTGGGTCATACCATCTACGATAAACTTATTGAAACTACGATAGTGAGTGGGTATACCAACTGCGACGACTTACTAGAACTATAGTAAGTGGGTTACCTACAAACTGCAAAACCTTGCTAGCACTATAGCAAGTTAACTATCTTGTACACAACAAACTGCGAGTCGTCGCTATTGATAGCTACGTTTATTCATCACGTTAGTCCCTCGGCAGTGATCTTCTTCAAGACTACAAAGGGTTTTACAACAGGGTTCCTCAATCGGGTTTATTCATCACGTTAGTCCCTCGGCAGTGATCTTCTTCAAAATTTCGCCAAAAACAAACAAGGGTTTTATTTGTTCTTCTTCTTTTCCAAAGATACTAACATACTTCAACTAACATAGCCAATAGTCATGCATCATTCAATTACATACCTCATTCATACATAATGCATATACATACATTGCTCTCATTTATTTTGAGAAGCTCACTACATCATACATCACATGCATCATGACATTGCATAAAATTAAGGTTGCCTTTTCAGGCCATGCTACAATCAAAACACGTGGTTCCTTCCAAAAAAGCATCTGCTTCACATTCTAAAAAAAAAGGAGAGAAAGAGGGGTGTTTACCTTGGATGGCATCTTTAAGCCCATTTCCCACGGAACTTATTCCTAACAAATGCAAATTTCAGGGCATTTCAGTGTTCAATCATCTTCTACCTTTAGATCACGATAGGCAGACGTGCCTATCTGACTCTTCAGGTTTAAGAAGATTGAATAGGGGCAGCTGTCATACCCCAAAATTTGCCCTCTTATATTCAATCAAAGGTTCCTCAATTGCCCAAGAGCACTCAGGATTCTATCAGACAAAGCTCTTCCTGATCCAAGATCTCCAAAACTAGGGTTTGCATTTTATCAAAGGAGTTTGAATCTCTAAGGCCTCAAATGTACCTCAAAGTATCTCATATGTCTCAAAGCATCTCCATGTCAAAAGTCAAGCTTCAACTCCAATGATTGCTCATTCAATGGCTCAGATGATCCACACTCGACTAGTTTGACCTAAAAAGTCAACTATGGTCAACGTATAGTCAAAACTCCTGATTTTTGGTTAACATCAATATTATGAAGTATCATTCATCATTTAATCAAAGTTTTATCATGATTCATCAAGGAAAATATTCAAAATCAACAAAGGGGATAGTTACTAAAGTAGGGTTTTTGGTCTAAAAAGTCAACTGTACTTTGACCAGGCATAACTTTCACATGGAACATCAAAAATTTCTCACTCAAATCCTATTTTGAAAGAAATTGGATTCTCTACAACTTTGTCTCTCACATGCCAAGGCCATAAATGCTTCATTTAGGAGATATGGTACAAAGGATTATAGGTCTATTTGAAAAGTCAACCAAAAGCAATTTTTTGTCAAAGGGCATATCATCACGATAAATTTTCCAAATGAAAAATATGTTCCAAAGGGGCTTGTAGAGGACATCTTGAGGTTTCCAAAAAGTCCTAGAACTTATCCATATCTTAAAAATTGAGGGATATATGCCTTGTCAAAGTTGGGCAATTTTGGAGGCAAAATGTGAAATAAAAGTGGTTCAAATTGGAGTTTCTTGCAAATGGGACTAACTTTTTAAGCTTTAATCTTGATCCACAAGTTATCCAAGTCAAAACATTCATTTGCCACGAATTATTAGATTTTATTTGATTTTGTATGGTTTTTTATTCATTTAAATGGTGATTAAAAGTCAAATAAATCAAGTGAAAATCAAATATTTGATTAAAGGCCTCATAATGATCAATTCCAATCAGCAATTACACTATATTTCAATATAATTTTCGTCCATAAGGAGATTGGAAAGAGAAGGAGCAATATTGATCAAATTTGGAAAGATTAAATTCAAGTTTCAATCAAATTTTCAATTTCATAAATCATGGATATTTGATTCAATTCTATAACCTAATATGCTCCACTATAAGTATAGAAGTTAGGGAAATGCATTAGGGGAGAAGTTTCTGGAAAAGGAGCCATATTCAAGAAGCAAAAATTCATTAAGAACTTGAAATCGGTTTTGAAGAATTAAGGCATTTCAAAGGGATCTGAAGCTTGCAAAACGTTCCTTGGATCATCCTGAAAAGCTATCTGGATTGTTGCACTACACCAACACCCCCCAGTATCATCTCCATATAGGCCAAGGTAAGTCTCTTTAAACTTGAACTCGATTACGATAATTCATGCATCTCCATTGAATTTTGCTTGCATATTATGAACCCCCAGCCTAGCCACATTCAACAAAAGCCTGTTTTTTTATTATTTTGTTTATATTGTTAATATAATTATAATTAACTTAATATATTTTACTATATTATAATTTGATTTTTGAATTAAATTAATAATAAAATTAATATTAGGATTTTATTTATTATTCGTTTCGACTGAATTAATCGGTCGCGATGGTTAATAATCAATTTATTTAATTAATTAAATCCAAATAAGGTTTTATTTTGCTAAAAGGTTTTAACCATCTTATTGGTTACGATGATTAGCATGTTTTTATCAACTATCGATTATGAGGGATAACGATAAAATTTATTTAAAATACACTTATTTGCTATTCGTGATGATCGAATCTATCGATCAGAATGGTCAGCAATCCTTCATCTAATCCGTTAACTATGGTGATCAAACCTATTGATCATCGCACCTAACGGAAACATATTAAATCAGGTTTGTACAAAATTTAAAACACATCAAACCAAAACTACGGATTTTCATCACTTCGACAAGGTAATTCAAAATACCTTGCAAACCACAAATTTCAAAACTACGATAAGGTAATTTAAAATACCTTCAAACAATTTCATAATCAATTCTAAGGCGTACAACCCTGCCCGGAACTACGTAGACTCTGATCCTCCATAAGGAGGTACGTAGGCACTTGGTAACAAGGCGAGTCCCCTTCCCAAAAAACTCCAATTAGGTTCGAATCTTACCGTTCACCCTTGAAAGCATAAACCTTACCTTAACATTTTTAGCCACAAATTTTACCTTAAACTTAAAACCTTAGGAAAGGGTTAAGGGTTCCTAACACCTTCCCTTGACCTGACTATAATAACTTACCCCGAATCTCTTAACTGCGTAGGGTTTCCTATTCGCCCTGGTAGAATAGGCGGCGACTATAAAAATCTTAATTTTTTAGGGCAGATTGCCACACATGCGAAGGACAAATTTTATGTCCTTTTGTATTTAGTTATGTTCCACCATAAAGGTATGAAAATCGTTGTCATTCGGTCATTCAGGCTAGAGGAAATTAAATAACAGAAGCCTTTCATGTCATTTGGATATTGGCACCTAATTTTTATCTAATGCTAGGATGAAAGGTCCTTAGGTCATGTCGTCACTCATCAGTCATTTTAGGATTTTTTTCATCAACATGTATCATCTCATGATCATTGGATCTCATCTTCATACAATGAAGTCAAAGTCAAGACTGAAAAATCAACCTTTTGCGTACAGGAGGTTTTCTTTCTAAATTCATACATCTTATCCATTCATCATTCATTGTCATGCTCAATAATAAAAGGTTAAATAAAATCAATAAAACGGAAAAGTTAAGATTCAACTTGGTGGTCTAATGAAAAAAAAGATGAGAAAAGTTTGGGGGGTACATGACTATATGTGATGCAATCTCATGTTCATGTATAAAATTTTATTTCTTTTGAATCAAGTTTCAATGCTCGTGACTTTTCTCACTTCAACACAAGGTCGTTGACAAAATTTGAATTTTTAACAAGCTTGAACTTTCATCATGTAATCATTAATTCAAAAAAAAAGTTTGAATTTGCACAAATTTGGATTAATTTGAATCTCAACATTAGCTCAAAACATATGAGTTATAATTCAATAGTCCAAATGGTTTTTATCATGGAAAAGTTTTCATCACCTTCATTGCATCAAAATCATTTTATACAATGTATCTTGACCAAAATCATTTTATGGAAAAGTTTGCATCACCTTTTTTTGCATCAACATCCCTTTTCACATTCGATCATGGATAACATCATATAAATTATCACCATCATCATCATGAATCACAAACCAAATGAAAATGTACAAGAGACATTAAAAGAGAATTTTGAAATCAAATGAATTTGAATTTCATTTTCAAGTTTGTTCCAAGTGACCACACGGTTTCTTCTTCTACAAGTCATCATCCCTATTTCAACTTAAGAAAACTATAAAACAAGATAGAATAAGAGCAATTAAAATTTTAATTTTATTTCAATTTTTTTTATTATTATTTCATAGGAATATTTTAGGTGTCAATTGTTTTGGTCTTCAGAGAATTCCTCAGTTAATGCTTGAAAAATCTTTCAGTAGGTGATAATTCCACGGTTTTTTATTGAAGGCACAACCCTAACAGGTGAGTGGAGCAAACCCATCATATCCTTGACAAGGTTGAGTCTTCATGAATTCGTTTATCTCACCACCTTTTATGCGAATGAAAAAAATTCGGTCTTTTGTATCTAATTATCTTCCACCATAAAGATATGAAGGTTGTTGTCATTCGTACATTTGGTTTAAAAGTAATTAAATAATGGCAGTTGTCCCACCTCAATTTTATCCCTAACCTTTTTTTAATGTCATATTTCTATAGGCAATTAATTTTCATCAGATGCTTGGTTGAAATGTCCTAAGGTCATGGTTGTACTTATCAGTCAGTTTTTTTCATCAACATGCATCATGTCATGGTCATTGGATCTCGTCATCATATAATAAAGTCAAGTTAAAATTGAAAAATCAACTTTTGTCTGAAGGTTGAGAAAACACTTAGAAAGGGGGGGGTGAATAAGTGGGTTTTAAAACTTTATGAAGGAAAGATAGTCAGAACACAGTTATTTTTATTCTGGTTCACCTTCTCAATAAGGCTACCTCCAGTCCACCCCCAACAAGGTGATTTGCCTCTCTCAACAGAGGTCTTAATCCACTATAATCAAAACTTGATTACACTTGCATGACCAACTGCCGTGATTCACAATACAATGCACGAGCCAAACTGCTGGTGACTAACAATCTTCTAAGACTCAACTAGTCCTAGACTTCTTGAGAATTGTGACCCAACTGGTCTCTCAAGGACTCAATTACCACGTAACTTCTGTTGACAGTGTATTGTTTTGCTTCTAGAAAGCTGTAATAACAACTGTGATATTTCACTATGACTAAGTACAGAATAACGAACTCAGAATGTGAATAAGAAAATTTAGCTTCAGAGAGTTTTTCTTCACACTTGATGATTTATCAGAGTAGTAGTGTTCTTGTGTGTTCTTTCTTGTTTTCTTCTATTTCGCTCGTTGTTTTTTCTTCAAACGATCATGAGTATATATAGCTTTAGAATTTTTGACCGTTATCTTCAAAGCTTGCATTCAGCATTAAATGGCTTGCGTGTTGTCTTTGCTTTTGCTGTCTTCAAGGATTTGCATGTGGATAGCTTCTTCAATCAACCTTGGGAATTACGCTTTTGGAGTGTTGCAGTCGTTTTGCTAATGATTATGTCTATAACGGTTTAATTTGAATCAATCTGCGTAAACTTCTGTTCAGTCTTTATTTTTCAACTTCTGTTGTGAATGTATTTACGGTGTTCTGGTGTAATATCAGAAGTTGCTTTCAGCGGTGTTAATTTGAGTCATTCCTTATAATCTTCTGTTCAGCCTTGTTCTTTAACTTCTGTTGTAGATATGTTAGCAGCGTGCGGTATCAGAAGTTCCTTTATGACTTGTGTTGTGTTTCTCTAGATCCTCATGAGTGCCAAGTTCTGATTGCTGGTACTGGTACATCTTCTGAAATTAGAACCATATGATTAGAGTACCATGTTTGCTTTATACAAAATTTGTTTGCTTGTTATCATCAAAACACTAAAATATGATTAGAAGCAAACTATGTTCTAACATTGTCTTAGAGGAAATTTTCTTTATAAACTAACATCATATCATCCATTCATCATTCACTATCTTTCTCATTAATAAAAGGCTAGTTGAATTTCATAAAAAGGCCAAGTTAAAATTAAACTTAGTGGTCCAAAGAATTAAGAAAGGTTGAGAAAAGTTTAGGGGTACATGACTATATGTGATTCCATCTCTTATTTAAGTACAGATTTTTATTTATAGTAATACAAGTATCAAAGCTCTTGACTTTTCCCATTACAACTCAAGGTCGTTGACAAAATTTGATTTTTTAATCAAATTTGACTTTTAATCATGTAATCATCAAGTCAAAATAAAACAATTAAAAAAATAAGTTAAAATTTGCACAAATTCGGATTAATTTGAATCTCAACATTGGTTGGCATCACATGAGTTATAATTCAAAAGTCCACTTGGTTTTTAACATGGACAAGTTTTCATCACCTTATTCGCAACAACATTACTTTTTACGATGGATCATGTACAACATCATACCCATTGTCACCATCATAATCATTAATCACCAACCAAATGAAAATCTAAAAAAGAGTTTAAAAGAGCAATTTGCAATGAAATGAATTTGAATTTCAGATTTCAAGTTTTTTTTCCTAGTGACCACATGTTTCCTTCATGTATAAATCATCAACACTATTTCAAATTAAGAAAAAATTAAAACAAAATAGAATTAGAGCAATTAAAATTTGAATTTTATTTTAAAATTTGGTTTTTTCTATTAATGCTCAGAGAATCTTTTTGTTTTTTATTGTTTTAGTCATCGGAGAGTTTCTCAGTTAATGCTGAGAGAATCTTTCAATAGTTGATGTTTTCAAAGTTTTTTATTGAAGGTTAAACCCTAAACGGTGGCTGGAGGCTAACCCATCATATCACTGCTAAGGTTGAGTCTTCATGAAATCATCTATCTCATCACCTTTCATGCGATGGACAAATTTTAGGTCTTTTGTATTTATTTATGTTCCACCATAAAGATATGAAGGTCGTTGTCATTCATACATTCGGTTTAAAGGTAATTAAATAAGGACAGCTGTCACACCTCAATTATATCCCTACCCTTTTTTAATTTCATCTTGCTATAGGCAATTAATTTTAATTATATGCTAGGATGAAATGTCCCTAGGTCATGGCGTTACTTATCAGTCAGTTTTTTTTCATCAGCATGTATCATCTCATGGTCATTGGATCTCATCTTCATATAATAAAGTCAAGTCAAGATTGAAAAATCAACCTTTGACTTAAAGGAAATTTTCTTTATAAACTCACATCTTATCATCCATTCATCATTCGTTATCTTTCTCATTAATAAAAGGCTAGTTAAAGTTAATAAAAAGGCAAAGTTAAAATTCAACTTAGTGCTCCAAAGAATTAAAAAAGATGAGAAAAGTCTAGGGGTACATGACTATATGTGAATCCATCTCTTATTTAATTACAAATTTTAATTTATAGTAATACAAGTATCAAAGCTCTTGAATTTTCCCATTACAACACAAGATCGTTGACAAAATTTGATTTTTTAATCATAATTGACTTTTCATCATGTATTCATCAAGTCAAAATAAAACAATTAAAAAAAGGGTTAAATAATTTTTTGGTCCCTATAAAATTTGCAGTTTCATTTTTAGTCCCTCCCTGCCTTTAGGCAACGGTTTTAGCTGGTTTTGACAATGTTTTTTTCGTAAAATGAAAAGTGCAATATTTATAGGGACCAAAAACTTATTTAACCCTTAAAAACATAAGTTAACATTTGCACAAATTCGGATTAATTTGAATCTCAATATTGACTTGCATCAATTGAGTTACAATTGAATAGTCCACATGGTTTTTAACATGAACAAGTTTGCATCACCTTCTTTGCAACAACATCACTCTTTACAATGGATCATGTACAACATCATACACATTGTCACCATTATAATCATTAATCACCAACCAAATGAAAATCTAAAAAAGAGATTAAAAAAGCAATTTGCAATGAAATGAATTTGAATTTTAAATTTCAAGTTTTTTTCCAAGTGACCATATGATTCCTTCATGTATAAGTCATCAACACTACTTAAAATAAGAAAAAATAAAACAAAATAGAATTGGAGCAATTCAAATTCGAATTTTATTTTAAAATTTGGTTTTTTTATTAATGATCAGAGAATCTTTCTGTTCTTTATTGTTTTAGTCTTCAGAGAGTTTCTCAGTTAATGCACAAAGAATCTTTCAATAGTTGATGTTTCCAAAGTTTTTCATCGAAGGCTAAACCATAAACGGTGGGTGGAGGCTAACCCATCATATCCTTATAATGAACAATACTCTACTCTTTGGTTAAAATCTCATGAGTGAGAACAATCAGTCTACCTCAATGTATCAAAAGATACACGAGTGACATACAAAAACACAAAGAAGTAGAAGTACCCTCAAAACTCTAAACCCTTATTTTTGCACCCATGGTTTCTTGATGTTAATGCTTTCTATTTTAGGTTTAGCAAGTCCTTATTTATTGACACTTCTCGTATGGGCTTGGACTCTTCTATAAAATCCAATCTTCTACTTTTAAAATAGCTGCAAGATCTTCACACAAAAATAGGAACAAATCTTCAAAGTTTCTTAAAAAAGTCTCCAAGATCCTTTTTGATGAAACCAAATCAAATTTGCATTATTCCTAATAAAATCTCCTTGAGATATGCAAATTAATAAGATAAATACATTAGCAATTTCAAAAAACAAATCAACTTTGTCAAAAGATATAACAGCAGCGTCTGCTGTACAATAGGCCAAGATGTCAATTCATCTGGCTTAACATCCGTTTGAAACACATGACTAGGGATGACAATGAATACCCATGGGTACGGATACTAGTTTTCCGCTACCCATCCATTTAATAAAAATGATATCCATATCCGCTCCATACCCGTGTGGATATCTGCCGGGTGGGTATCCGTGATATTTTAAATATCCGCGGGTATTTATGGATACCCATGGATACTTTTTTAATTGAAATTTACTAATTTTTTATATATTGAATAGAAATTTTATCTTTTTATTAATAGAAAAGTATGTGTTATACATTTACTAAAATTCAAAAGCATCTCATAATGAATATTGATGTAGAATGTGAGAAAATGTTAAAAGACTGTTTAAGTATACTAATTGATATTAAAAATATATTCAAGTATACTAATTTTAAAAGAATATTTAAGTAATTTTAATCACTATTAACGGATATGGATACCCGCGGATATGGATACCATCAAATCCGTATCCGTACCCGTAAGTAAATGGGTAACTAAATATCCGTTTATAATACCTGCGGATATCCATTAAGCTATCCAACCCGTGCCCGTGACGGATTTTATCCGCGGATACCCGCGGGTATCGGTTTTTTTTGCCATCCCTACACATGACAGCAGAACCTGTCATGACAGTTGGTCAAGATGTTACAAAATCTTGATCAACATCAGTTAAGAACCATGTTTTAGCAAAATTTATGCCAATCATAAAACCATGGATCTGACAGATCATGTACAACATCATACACATTATCACCATCATCATCATGAATCACCAACCAAATGAAAATTGAAAAAAGAGATTAAAAGAGTATCAAAAATATAATTGGACCAATCAAAAATTAAATTCATTTTAAATTTAGTTTGTTCTATTAATGATCAATATTCTTTCAGTTGTTGATCGTTTTGGTCATCGGATAGTTTCTCAGTTAATGCTCAGAGAATCTTTCAGTAGTTAAGGTTTACATATTTTTTCATTGAAGGCACAAGCCTAACTAGTGGGTGGAGGCAAACCCTTCATATCCATGGGAAGGTTGAGTTTTCATGAATATGTCTATCTAAACACCTTTCATACGAAGGAAAAAATTTAGGTCTTCTTGTGTTCAATTATCCTCCACCATTAAGGTATGGAGACCGTTGTCATTCATACATTCAGGTTAAAGGTAATTAAATAAGGGAAGCTTTAACACTTCAATTTTGTCCAAACCCTTTTTTCATGTCATCTAGCTTTAGGAACTTAATTTTCATCTGATCCTAGGATGAAAGGACCCTAGGTCATGGCTTCACTCATCATTCATTTTTTATTTTTTCATCAACATGCATCATCTCATGGTCATTAGAACTTTTCTTCGTACATTAAAATCAAAGTCAAGATTGAAAAATCAACCTTTGTCTTAGAGGAAGTTTTCTTACTAAATTCACATCATCTCATCCATTAAACATTCATTATCTTTCCTATTGATAAATGGCTAGTTAAAGTTTTTTTTTTAAAAAGGAAAAGTTAAGATTCAACATGGTGGTCCAAAGAAAGAAAAAAGATGAGAAGCGTTTAGGGGTACGTGACTATATGTGATGCCATCTCTTATTAAAGTACAATATTTGCTTTCTTTTGAATCAAATATCAATACTCATGAATTTTCCCAATACAACACAAGGCCGTTGACAAATTTTGAATTGTTAACAAACATGAATTTTCATCATGTAATCATCCATTCAAAACAAAAATATTTAATAAAATAAGTTGAAATTGCAAAAATTTGGATTAATTTGAATCTCAACAAAGGCTTACATCACACAAGTTACAATTCAATTCTCCTCATGGTTTTTATCATAGACAAGTTTGCATCACCTTCTTTGCATCAACATCACTTTTTACAATGTATCAAGTACAACATTATACAAATTATCACCATAAATCACCAACTAAATGAAAATGTAAAAAAGAGATTAAAAAAGCAGTTTGAAATCAAATGCATTTGAGTTTCATTTTTAATTTTGTTCCAAGTGGCCTGACAGTATCTTCATGTACAAGTCTTTATCATTATTTCAAATTAATAAATTAATAAAATAAAATAGAACTGGAGAAATTAAAATTTGAATTTTTTTTTCAATTTTTTTCAATTAATGCTTAGAAAATATTTTAGTTGTTGATCGTTTTAGTCTTCAGAGAGTTTCTCTATTAATGCTCAGATGATCTTTTAGTAGTTGATGTTTCCAAAGTTTTTCATTGACTGAAAAAACCATAACCGGTGGGTGGCGAGGAACCCTTTCATATCCCCGACAAGGTTGAGTCTTCATCAATTCGTCTATCTCATCACCTTTCATGTGAAGGATAAAATTTGGGCCTTTTTGTATTTAATTATCTTCTACCATGAAGGTATGAAGTCTGTTGTCATTCATACATTCGGGCTAAAGGTAATTAAATATGGGCACGGTCATAGCTAAATTTTATCCCTACCCTTATTTCATGTAATCTTTCTATAGGCACTTAATTTTCATATGATTCTAGGATGAAAGGTCCATTGGTCATGGCTTCACTCATCAGTCACTTTTTGTTTTTTTCATTATCATGCTTCTTGTCATGGTCATTAGATCTTTATCTTCATACAATAAAGTCAAAGTCAAGACCGAAATATCAACATTTGTCTTAGAGTTAGTTTTCTGCCTAAATTTGAATCATCTCATCCATTCATCATTCGTTATCTTTCTCATTAATAAAAGGCTAGTTAAACTCAATAAAAATGCAAAGTTAAGATTCATCATGGTGGTTCAAAGAGAGAAAAAATGAGAATATTTTGGGTTTGCATGACTATATGTGATGCCATCTCTTGTTCAAGTACAAAGTTTGATTTCTTATGAATCAAGGATCAATGCTCATGTCTTTTCTCTATACAACACATGGTCGTTGACAAAATTCGAATTCTTAACAAACTTGAATTTTCATCATGTAATCTTCAATTCAAAACAAACAAATTTTAAAAAAATAAGTTTAATTTGCATAAATTTGGATTAATTTGAATTTCAACATTGGCTTGCATCACATGAGTTGCAATTCAATTTCCCACATGGTTTTTATCATGGACAAGTTTGCATCACCTTCTTTGCATCAATATCACTTTTTACAAAGCATCATATACAACATAATATACATTATCACCATCTTCATCAAGAATCACCAACCAAATGAAAATATAAAAGAGAGATTAAAAAAGCAATTTGCAATCAAATGAATTTGAATTTCATTTTGAATTTTGTTCCAAGTGACCATATTGTTTCTTGATGAACAAGTCATCATCACTATTTCAAATTAAGAAAACAATAAAACTAACTTGAATGGGAGCAATTAAGATTTGAATTTTATTTCAAATTTAGTTTTTGCTATTACTCCTCAAAGATTCTTCAAGTTGTTGATCGTTTTTTGTATTCAAAGAGTTTCTTAGTTAATGCTCTGAGAATCTTTCAATAGTTAATGTTTCCAAAGTTTTTCATTAAGGGCAAAACCATAACTTGTGGGTGGAGGCAATCCCTTCATATCCCCTACAAGGTTGAGGCTTCATGAATTCATCTAACTCATCACCTTTCATGCGAAGGACAAAATTTGGGCCCTTTTGTATTTAATTATCTTCCACCACGTAGCTATGAAGATTAATGTCATTTGTACATTCGAGTTAAAGGTAATTAATTAAGGGCACTGTCGCACATCAATTTTATCCCTACCCTTATTTCATGTCATATTGCTATAGACACTTGATTTTCATCTGATGCTAGGATGAAAGGTCCCTAGGTCATGGCTTCACTCATTAGTCATTTTTTGTTTTTTCATCATGTTTCATCATTTCATGGTCATTAGATCGTGTCTTCATACAATAAAGTCAAAGTCAATGCAGGAGTGAAAAACACTTAGAAAGGGGGGGGGGATTGAATAAGGGTTATTTCTAAAAATGGTAGATAAAAATAAATCACACAGTTATTTTTATCCTGGTTCGTTGTTAACTAAACTACTCCAGTCCACCCCTGACAGAGTGATTTACCTCCATTGAGGATTTAATCCACTAATCTATCTTGATTACAATGGTTCTCCACTTAGACAACTTCTAAGTCAACTAGAGTATACAGATCACAACTTGATTACTCTAGGAAATTCCTTTTACAAAGATGTAAACAAATATTATAAGAGTTTAATTTGCTTCTTAATAAGCTATAATCACCAAGTGATTTTTCTCTCAAGTTTAAGTTCTAAACACTCACTAAGATATTACAAAGTTGTGAGGTTGAAGATGAAGTTCTTCTTTGTTTTTGTGTGATAATGTTTTGGCAGTGTTTTGGTATTTTTAGTGAGAGAGTTGTTGCTGCTTCAGCATCAGAACTTCTTTATATAGGCAATGAGAAATGTGATCGTTGGGTAGCATTAAATGCTTTGCATAAATAGTACACTGCTGCATTTAATGTTTCACTCTTTTGTCAACTACCTCGAGCCATGCTTCAACTGCTTTTGCTGACTTTGCCTTTTGTAGCTTCGAACGTTCCTTTTGTCAGTCAGACAGATTTGACGTTGTAGCCTTTTCATCTTGTACTTGCTTTGGTGCAGATGCAACTTCAGTCATCAGACTAAGGAAGTGCTTTGGAGCGTGATACCATCAGTTCTTCAGAGCTTTGCTTCTGAATGCCATCTTCTGATGCTTTCTAGATCATGTTATAATTTCTTCAAGACCATCTTCTGATGTCTGCCAGACCATGTTCTGATGAAGTCATCCAGATATTCTGGGTCAGAGCTTCTGAATGCTGATTTTGTGCATACTCTTTTAGACTTTTCCTGAAATGGAAAATGTAAAGAATTAGAGTATCACATTGTCTTATACAAAATTCATATATAATGTTATCATCAAAACTAGAAATATTGATCAGAACTTTTCATGTCCTAACAATCTCCCCCTTTTTGATGATGACAAAAACATACAGAATTGATATGAATTTGTATCCAGAATATCAGATGAAAAAGACAATACACAGATATAACATAAAAGCATATTAATCAGAGTGTGTGAATATGTCTCTCCCTGAAATTAATACTAGAAGAATTTATAAATAAAAGACTTCCCTGAGTATTTTCCATTTCAGATGAGACTTTCACGTTGAACTATAAACTTCAGATGATTCAGAGCTTTACTTCAGAGCTTTCATTGGACAACTTCAGAGCTTTGAATTTCTCTTTAAGATCACTTGGCTTTATCAGAGCATCAAAAAGACTTGCTTGTATCAGAGCTTTAACTTCTTGTATCAAAGCATAGCTTGCTTCTGATCTTGAAACTTCTTGTATCAGAACATTAAGCTTTGATTGCTTCAACTCTTTAAGAGATTTTCTCCATATATGTTTCTCCCCTTTTTGAGCTTGTTCAGAGTATTACATTACTGCAAGACTATCAAAAACAAAAAACTTGCAATTTTTGTTAGGAATGTTGAGACTTAAGCCCAGCAACTGATATTATAAATCAATTCAAATAGCACATTTCTCCCCCTTTTTGTCATAGCATCAAAAAGCATAAAAGTTTCATATGAAAGACGCACAGAGTGAAGAAAGAAAATTATTCATTGATACCAAAGGGAAGAGTACAATCAGATGCAAAAACAAAACAGATGCAAGAAACAAGAAAACTACTAAGACACAAGACTCAGACTAAGACTCGTTGAGCTTAGAGGCTAAGGCTGCCAGAAGATTCTTAATCTCAGCGGTGTCTTCTGCTTGCTTCTTTGAAGATTCTTCAGATCTTTACATCCAAGTTCGGAATTCAGCATTGGTGGCATCCTGCTTGTCCAGACGACTGAACATTGAAGCTTGATTCAGTTGAAGTTCCTTCAGAGTGTCCAACAAGACAGATGTTGAAGGGCCAATAGAAGAAGCAGCATGATTTTTCTCAATATCCAGAACAACAGAAGCTGGAATCATTTGATTAACAGCAATAGGTTCCTTTTCAGCAGGAATTCCTTCAGCAGGTTGCTCTTCAACAGGTTGCTCTTCAGCAGGTTACTCTTCAGCAGGTTTCTCTGCAGCAGGATACTCAATACTAGGATACTCCATATCAGGATACTCCTCAAGAGGATTTTCCCGGAACCATTCAAACAGCTCTGAAAATCTCCTGTCAGAACTGAAAACGGATAAGGAGTCCAGATTACCAGAGGCAGAGGATTATCCACTTCCATCTTATCAACAAAAGGAGCTTCTTCCAGAGGCTTCCAGTCTGAAATGGGATGATAGTACCAGCCACTTCCATACTCCAGAGCCAGTCCAGCAGGAACAGGAGCAGCAGCAAGACAATCCTTCTGGAGATCCAGAAACTCTGCTTGCACATCATCAGAAAAAGCTTTCCAAAGCTTTCCAGCAGCTACATGATCCAGCTTGGAGTCATGAGCAACCTTCAGATACTTTAACCCTGTCCGTACCTTATATTTTAATATTTCAAAACGTATATCAACAGAAGGTGGAGGAGGGTTGAGGACGGTTAATGGATCTTCTGGGTTGAGGATGAAATCAGGTTCAGGGGTTCTATCAAACAATAAAGAAGTGTTTGAAGAAGATGGTTGAAGAGAGGATTCAGCTTCATTTTCAGACTCTAAGACTAAGACAACTGATGAAGATGAAGGATTCTGGGGGTAGGTTTAAAAGGTCGATAGTTGCAAAAGAAAGAATCAGAGGATAGTGATGAGGGTGATGAACCAAGATTGAAGTTGCAGAACACAGGAGTGTCAACTTCTGGTTGGTGGTCAGATTATTTAGAAGAGGGTTGTGGTTGAGATTCAGAAGGTGGGGGTTGAGTAGAAGAGAAAATGTTTTCATTAGGAAAGATGGTGTTTGAAGGCTTTGGATCAAGAATGGGTTCAAAATCAAGAATAGGTTGTTTGCCTTTTGATTTGGAGGAAGCAAAAGATGGAGATTGTGAGGATTGTTTGGTGGTTTGAGGAGGATTTTCAGGTGATTTTTCTGGTGGAGATTCTGTTGATATATGTTCAGAATTTAAAACAGGAATAGGAACAGACTCAGTTATAGAAATACCTGAAGATTTATTCTTCTTCTTTGGATGTTTAACCGGTCCATCTCCAACAGACTTTCTCTTTTTCTCCTTCTTTTCTTCCTTTTCCTTCTTCTCTTCTTCCTTTTCTTGATTTTCTTTTTTCTGCTCTTCTTTCTTTTCCTTCTTGTCTTTCTTCTCCTTCTTCTTCTCTTTCTTCTTCTTTTTCTCTTCCTTCTGCTTTAATGGGTCTTGATCAGCAGTAGTGGGAAGCACTCTGTTGCTTATCCATACAGGATCATACTCAGAGCCTTCCTTTTGACATTTCTCTAGATAAAAGAGGACAATTTCAGGATGCTCATTTTTTAAGAACGTTTCAAAATCAGCCAGAGCAGGAATCCTTCTGGTCAAGATCTCATTTACTACTCTGGGAGGAGCAGCAATTTTCTCTATTAAATTCATCTTCTTCCGAGTGTGAGCATTCATAGTGCTTCCACACGTTGCATAGAGATCTTTGACAGTTCTAGCCTTCACCAGATCTTCCACCACTCCAGTATCAATTAGAATGTCAGAAATTAACCTTCCAAAGGGAATGACGTTCCTTCTGATCTTAGGAGTCTTCAATCTAGCTTGCTCTCTAGAATCCCTCACATGATTCCACATGTGGTTAAACAGAATAAAAGGGAGATCCACCTTCTCTCAGTTACCAATACAATACAGAATATACTGTTGGTCTTGATTGATGTAGTTGGGAGATACAGTTGCTTTTCTATGGTAGATGCAACCCAGAAGGATGTTGGCCCATATTCTGTAAGGATCCTTCAAATCCTTGATACTAGTAGAGCCTTTTCCAGATTTGAAGATTTTTGCATAGACAGCGTCCCAATCTGTTCTACCTATTTTAGCTCCAGAAGCACCTTCACAACCTTCCAAACCTATCAATCTTCTGATCAGATTTTCTGTAATGGAGATCTCTTCGCCACAAATGAAAGAGATGATTGCTTTTGGCAAGAGTGTTGCATGAACCAAAAATTCTTTAACCAATTTTGGGTAAACTGGTCCAATCAAACGGTTGAAGAACGGTTCCCAACCTTGAAATAACATGTTGTTCTTCAAGTGAAGGTTGTGTTCCTGTGGATTATCAAAATCAACCATCATTTCACAAAGAACTTCTAATTCATCCATCGGAATCAGACAGGTCTTTAAAGGAGATAGAACATTTTGTTGCTGCTGTTGTTGTTGATCTTGTTGTTGAGAGGACGAAGCATTTTGTTGAGACGATGAAGAAGCCATTGAAGAACACTTGAGATTTCTGGATTTCTTAGATTTAGGGTTTTTATGAAGGAAAAAGAGAAGACAGAAATTTATAAACTGAACGATGATGAATGAGTGAAAAGAGAGAAAATGAATATGAAATGTGTTTATATAGACACAGACTTGAAAAAGAATGCAATGAGATTCTGAATGCAAGCAGTTATAGAAAATGAATCAATCGCATTTAATGTTGAGAGACGTTAGTGGAGATAGCGTGAGATTTGAAAATATTTGCACAGTTACCTAGGGCAGCGTCTCATCAACTGCACGCATGCTTGTCCCTTCAGAATGAACACATGGTCATCATTTGGAATAGCTGGTGACAGCTGTTTTGCTTTAACAGAAGTTTTGTATCACACTTAGATACATGAAACGTTAGTAATAACAATTTCAGAATATCCGTATGAACATACATAACCAGAACATCTGATAAGAAAATAAATGAATTAACATTTTCAAACTAATCCATAATCAGATCATCTCAACATCTTCATTTTGGGCATAAGTCCATACTGATGTTCTTCAGAGTGAACTTAAACCTATCTTCAGCAAGGGGTTTTGTAAAGATATCAGCCCATTGATGTTCTGTATCAACAAAGTTTAAAGAAAGAACACCCTTCTGAACATAGTCCCTAATAAAGTGATGTTTAATCTCTATATGTTTAGCCTTAGAATGTAAAATATGATTCTTAGATAAACAAGTAGCAGAAGTATTATCACAGAATATAAGAATGTTACTCTCATGTATCTGATAGTCTTCTAGTTGACCTTTCATCCAGAGCCTCTGTGTACTACATCCAGTAGCAGCTACATATTCTGCTTCTGTAGTAGAGAGTGCAATTGTTGCTTGCTTCTTGTTTTACCAGGAAATCAGGTTACTTCCCAGAAACTGACAGCTTCCAGAAGTACTTTTCCTTTTAACTCTATCTCCAGCATAGTCAGCATCACAATATCCTACTAAGTTGTATTCTTCAGATCTTCTGTAGACTAAACCAACATTAGTAGTACCTTTCAGATACTTAAGAATTCTCTTAACAGCAGTTAAGTGAGATTCTCTAGGATCTGATTGGAATCTAGCACACAAGCATACACTGAATAAAATATCAGGTCTAGAGGCAGTCAGATAGAGAAGAGATCCTATCATACCTCTATAGATCTTCTGATCTACCTTTTTGCTTACCTCATCCTTACCTAACAAGAACGTTGGATGAATTGGAGTTTTTTCTTCTTTGCTTTCAGATAGTTTGAACTTCTTTAGAAGCTCTTTGACATACTTAGTCTGACGAACATAGGTTCCTTCATAAGTTTGACTGATCTGAATGCCTAGGAAATACTTGAGTTCTCCCATCATTCTCATCTCAAATTCTGCCTGCATAGACTTAGCAAACTCCTTTCCAAATGTAGCATTAGATGTTTCAAAAATAATATCATATACATAAATTTGACAAATTAACATATCCTATTTATAGGTTTTACAGAAGAGAGTTGTGTCTACTTTTCCTCTTGTGAAACCATTATCCAAAAGGAAAGAACTTAATCTTTCATACCAAGCTCTAGGAGCTTGCTTCAAACCGTATAATGATTTCTTTAGTTTAAAAAAATGTTCTAGAGACTTAGAGTCTTCAAAACCAGGAGGTTGGTGGACATAAGCTTCTTCATCTATATAACTATTTAAAAGGCGTTCTTAACATCCCTCTGATACAGAGTGATGTTATTCTGAGTGGCAAAAGAAATTAATAATCTAATAGATTCTAACCTGGCCACTGGTGCAAAGGTTTCAGTATAGTCAATACCTTCTTGCTGACTATAGCCCTGAGCAACCAGTCTGGCTTTGTTTCTGATGACTTCACCTTTCTCACTCAGCTTGTTTCTGAAAAACCCATTTTGCTCCAATGATATTGAATCCTTTAGGTCTTGGAACCAAATCCCAAACATCATTCCTTGTAAACTGATTTAACTCTTCTTGCAGAGCAATTATCCAGTCAGCATCTTCCAGAGCTTGATCAACAGAAGTTTGCTCAATCAAAGACACTAAACCAAATTGGCATTCTGCATTGTTCTTTGGGAATGCTCTTGTTCTGATGGGATCATCTTTCTTTCCAATTATAACATCTTCTGGATGAGCAGAATTGATTCTAGAAGATCTTCTGAGTGTTGGCTCTTCAGATATTCTGAGATTCTTTAAAGACGCTGCAACTTGATCTTCTGATACATTCTTTCCCTTGGGTTCTTCATGATCTGAGTTAGAGATATCTATATCTGCAAAATTCTCAAACTGCTTTGGCTTTTCAATGCCAAGCTTATCATCAAATCTGATATTGATTGATTCTTCAACTATCAGAGTTTCAGTATTGTATACTCTGTAGCCCTTAGAGCGTTCAGAATATCCAAAAAGGAAACACTTCTGAGCTTTGGAATCAAACTTGTTCACATGATCTTTAGTATTCAGAATATAATAAATACATCCAAATGGATGGAAATATGAAATGTTGGGCTTTCTGTTCTTCCACAATTCATAAGGATTCTTATTTAGAATAGGTCTTATGGAGATTCTATTCTGAATATAACAAGCTGTGTTAATTGCTTCTGCCCAGAAATGCTTAGCCATATTAGTCTCATTGATCATGGTTCTGGCCATTTCTTGGAGAGTCCTATTCTTTCGTTCTACAACTCCATTTTGTTGTGGAGTTCTAGGACAAGAGAAATCATGGGCAATACTATTTTCTTTGAAATAAATTTCAAAGAATCTGTTCTCAAATTCACAATCACGATCACTTCTGACTTTTATGATTTTACATTCCTTTTCAGATTGAATCTGATTGCAGAAGTCAAAGAACACAAAATGTGACTCATCCTTGTGTTTTAAGAACTTTACCCAAGTCCATCTGCTATATTCGTCTACGATGACCAATCCATATTTCTTGCCTCTGATTGATGCTGTTTTGACTGGGCCAAAAAGATCAATATGCAGAAGTTCTAAAGGCCTAGAGGAAGAGACAACATTTTTAGATTTAAACGCAGGTTTTGAAAACTTCCCTTTCTTACATGCTTCATGAAGAGCATCTGATTTTTATTTCAAATTAAGGAGTCCTCTGACCAGATTGAGTTTGTTAATCTGAGAGATCTTTCTCAAACTAGCATGATCCAATCTTCTGTGCCAGACCCACTACTCTTCGTTAATAGACAGAAGACAAGTAACCTGTTGGTTCTTAAGATCTGAAAGATCAATCTTATAAATGTTGTTCTTTCTCTTTCCTGTAAATAGGATTGAGCCATCCTTCTGACTAATAGCTTTACAAGACTTTTGATTAAAGATTATGTCATAACCATTGTCACTTAATTGACTTATGGACAATAAGTTATGAGCTAATCCATCTACTAAAAGAACATTAGTTATAGAGGGAGGATTACCAATACATATGGTTCCTGAGCCTATGATTTTTCCCTTCTGGTTCCCTCCTAACTTTACTTCTCTAGCAGATTTAAGTTCCAGACTTTTGGGTGCTCATGTCACATGACGGGAAGAAGGTCTTTTGGGTACCTTAGGTACCCACATTCTTTTGGGTCCTTTGGGGTTAGTCCTTCTCATGTTCTGATTGAACTGAGATTTTACATAAGATTTACCAGAATGTGCAACAACATATTTCTTTGTGTGTGTAATATGAAAACTTTTAGAATGTGATGTGTGTTTGATATCATGAGAATGACCATACTTGAACTGTTCATACAAAGGTTTGTATTTAATGATCATTTCATCAACATGTTCAAGTTTATATATACCTATTCTTTTGTTTCCACTAACACCATAAATCATAGAGGCTAGCTGACTTCTGCCTATACCTCTAGATAAGAACTTTCTGAAACTTAAGTCATATTCTCTAAGAATATTGTTAGTGCTTGGAATAGACTTGTCTGAACATGAAGATGTTTTCAGAGTTTCAACATCTTTAGTAAGTTCTAAAACTTTTTGTTTAAGTTCAGAGTTTTCTACTTCAAGCTTCTTAGTTTCAGATGCAGATGTCTTTCTCAGACTTTTGTGTTTGAGACTAATCTTACTCTTAATTTCCGGAAGTTATGAAAGACTAGAAACTAACTCTTCTCTAGTAAGTTCAGAGAATACCTCTTCAGAGTCTAAGTCTGATGTAGATTATGATTCTCCATCTATGGTTGCCATGAATGCTAAGTTGGCTTGCTCATCTTCAGAGTCTGACTCTTGATCAGAAGAATATGAGTTATCCTAGGTAGCCATAAGACCTTTCTTCTTTTCGAATCTCTTCTTGGGCTCTTCCCTCTGAAGCTTAGGACATTCATTTTTGAAGTGTCCAGGTTCCTTGCATTCATAGCAGACAACTTTCTTCTTGCCAGATCTTCTGTGATCAGAAGATTCTCCCTTTTCAGGTCTTTTAAAGTTTTTGAATCTTCTCTGCTTGCTCTTCCAGAGTTGATTCACTTTTCTAGATATAAGAGACAGTTCATCCTCTTCTTCGGATTCTGACTCTTCAGATCTTTCTTCTTCTACCTGAAAAGCGTTAGTGCATTTTTTATTATTTGATTTCAAAGCAATAGACTTACCTTTCTTCTGAGGTTCATTTGCATCCAGCTCAATCTCATGACTTCTCAAGGCACTTATCAGCTCTTCAAGAGACACCTCATTCAGATTCTTGGCAATCTTGAAGGCAGTCACCATGGGTCCCCATCTTCTGAGTAAGCTTCTAATAATCTTCTTTACATGATCAACTTTGGTGTATCCTTTATCTAGAACTCTCAATCCAGCAGTCAGTGTCTGGAATCTTGAAAACATTGCTTCAATGTTCTCATCATCCTCCATCTTGAATGCTTCATACTTCTGGATGAGAGCCAGAGCCTTTGTCTCCTTTACTTGAGCATTTATCTCATGAGTCATCTTTAGAGATTCAAAGATATCATGAGTTGTTTCTCTGTTTGTTATCTTCTCATACTCAACATGAGAGATAGCATTTAGCAATATAGTTCTTGATTTGTGATGATTTTTGAACTCTTTCTTTTGATCATCACTCATAGCTTGTCTGGTGAACTTGACTCCTTGAGCAGAAACTGGATGTGTGTAACCATCCAATACTAGATCCCATAAGTCACCATCTTGGCAAAGAAAGTAATTTTCAAGTCTATCTTTGCAATACTCAAAGTTTTCACCATCAAAGACTGGTGGTATATTGTAACCATTGAAACTATTACTTCCATTATTACCATTGTTGTTCTGTTCATTTGGAGGTGGTACTGTAGCTGCCATTTGCGTGTGTTTTTCTTCCTGAATCTTTTATCTAACACAGTTAAGTGCTTGCACCTAGATCCGGCACTCTGATGCCAATTGAAGGAGTGAAAAACACTTAGAAAGGGGGGGATTGAATAAGGGTTGTTTCTAAAAATGGTAGATAAAAATAAATCACACAGTTATTTTTATCCTGGTTCGTTGTTAACTAAACTACTCCAGTTCACCCATGACAGAGTGATTTACCTCCATTGAGGATTTAATCCACTAATCGATCTTGATTACAATGGTTCTCCACTTAGACAACTTCTAAGTCTTCTAGAGTATACAGATCACAACTTGATCACTCTAGGAAATTCCTTTTACAAAGATGTAAACAAATATTACAAGAGTTTAATTTGCTTCTTAATAAGCTATAATCACCAAGTGATTATTCTCTCAAGTTTAAGTTCTAAACACTCACTAAGATATTACAAAGTTGTGAGGTTGAAGATGAAGTTCTTCTTTGTTTTTGTGTGATAATGTTTTGGCATCGTTTTGGTATTTTTAGCGATAGAGTTGTTGCTGCTTCAGCATCAGAACTTCTTTATATAGGCAATGAGAAATGTGAATGTTGAGTAGCATTAAATGCTTTGCGTGAATAATACACTGCTGCATTTAATGTTTCACTCTTTTGTCAACTACCTCGAGCCATGCTTCAACTACTTTTGCTGACTTTGCCTTTTGTAGCTTCTAACGTTCCTTTTGTCAATCCGACAGGTTTTTCGTTGTAGCCTTTTCATCTTGTACTTGCTTCTGGACTCAGACTATTAGAATAACGTTTGAATATCAGAGTCTTCAGCTTTGGTGCAGATGCAACTTCAGTCATCAGACTAAGGAAGTGCTTTGGAGCGTGATACCATCAGTTCTTCAGAGCTTTGCTTCTGACTTCCATCTTCTGATGCTTTCCAGATCATGTTCTAATTTCTTCAAGACCATCTTCTGATGTCTGCCAGACCATGTTCTGATGAAGTCATCCAGATCTTCTGGGTCAGAGCTTCTGAATGCTGATTTTATGCATACTCTTTTAGACTTTTCCTGAAATGAAAAACGTAAAGAATTAGAGTACCACATTGTCTTATACAAAATTCATATATAATGTTATCATCAAAACTGGAAATATTGATCAGAACTTTTCATGTTCTAACAGTCAAGACTAAAATATCAATCATTGTCTTAGAGGAAGTTTTCTTTCTAAATTTTCAGCATCCTACCCTTTCATCATTTGTTATCTTTCTCATTAATAAAAGGCTAGTTAAAATCCATAAAAATGCAAAGTTAAGATTCAACATGATGGTCCAAAGAAAGAAAAACGATGATAAAAGTCTGGGTTTGACTGACTATATGTGATGCCATCTCTTGTTCCAGTACAAAGTTTGATTTCTTGTGAATCAAGTACCCATTCTCTTAACCTTTCCCATTGCTTGAATTTGAAATTTTAATAAACTTGAATTTTCAACATCTAATCATCAATTTAAAATTAAAAAATTAAAAAATTAAGTTAGAATTTGCATTAATTTGGATTAATCTTAATCTCAACATTGGCTTGCATCACATGAGTTATAATTAATTTGTCAACATGGTTTTTATCATGGAAAAGCTTGCATCATCTTCTTTGCATCAACATCACCTTTTACATTGGATCATGTACAACATCATACACATTATCACCATTATCATCATGAATTGACAACCAAATAAAACTGAAAAAAGAGATTAAAAGAGCAATTTGTAAGTAAATGAATTTGATTTTCATTCCAAAGTTTGTTCCAAGTGACCACACAGCTCCTTCATGTACTAGTCGTTATCAATATTTTAAATCAAGAAAATAATAAATCATAATAGAATTGAAGTAGCTGAAATTTGATTTTTATTTCAAATTTAGTTTTTTCTATTAATGCTCAGGAATCTTTCAGTTGTGAATGGTTATGGTCTTCAGAGAGTCTCTCAGTTAATGCTCGGAGATTCTTTCAGCAGTTGATGTTTCCAAAGCTTTTCATTGAAGGAAAAATTCTAACTGGTGGATGGAGAAAAACACTTCATATCCACTGTTGGTATTTACCCATATATAAATGAATTAACTCTCTCTTTTTGACTGTATCGCTATTTCTCACAACAAAATCCTAGCACACATTTTTTCTCATCTTCTTCATCATTAACTATCTTATTCTACAGTATAGTCATCAATCTTGTTTTTCATTGATAAAGGTATTATTATTCTTCCTTAATCTCTCGTTTTCTTGTATGTTGTTATGTTTCACATGATGTTCATACGATTTTCTTCTTGTTCGATATGGTATTTTTGTTGTTATCGTGTGTTGTGTGTTATTGTTGTTGTATGTTGTTGTTAACATGAGTTTGCATCTGACTCCACAGTTTTATCATCCTTTCATTGTGGATGCTATGGGTTTAAATGATACAATCATTTTTTCAATTTAGGGCATGTATGTTGTTGATGTTGTTTGTTTTGTTTGTTGATAAATGGTATTGCATGTGCAGCTAGTAAGTGGTTATGGGTCTCTACTTATTAGTGATGCAACCAAAATACTTATCTATGAACATGGAACTATGACAGTTGCGAACTTGTATTCACCATTGAAATATTAAATCAGTATTTCATATGATATTTCCATAAAGAACACTTTTTTTCAACTCTTTATAGCTTCCAGGAACGGTTAGTTATCAAGTTCTCCTAATCTATCTTAATTATTTGATGTTTTTGTTAGTGAGTTTGTTATATCGTATCTGATTTCTTAATTCACCAACCACACATTGAACGTGCATTCATTTAAATAGATTTTTAAGTTAATAATCAGAAAAATTAAATAATTATTTAAAAACAACTTTGACGATTCAATGTTTTTTCGAATTGCATTCATCTTATAACTCATTATTTTCTCTTTAGCCTATATAATTTGATTCATGCCACAAATTCTTCAAAAAAATTGTTGATAAATGGATGCTAGTCTAATTCTCTCACACAAATCTTAAGGTCTGAAAAATAACTAGAAAATAAGAGGGAATCAAATTTGTATGAAAGACTTAGAATACATCCATTCATCGACATTACTTTGAAGAATTTGGGATTGAATCAAATTTTGTGGGTTAATGAGGAAATCATAAATTACAATATGCATGCAAGTCGAAAAACATTTGATTGTTTAAGTTATTTTTCAAGAATAATATCATTTTTCAGCTTATTATCATGAAAATTTATTAGAATTGTTGTATACGATTAATGAGGGGCAAGGAAAAATAAGAAATCTTATATATACCACAATGGTTTTAGATAGAGCCGTAGTAAAATGTAATTTTTTAAGTATTTTGATTTTGGTTGTAGCCGGGTATTAAACCCATGACCAGACATAGTTTATCACAACAGACACGCAACAGTAATGAAAAGCATAGTACAAAATTTGATTTATTGGGAATCAAGTACAAATGCTCCTGACTTTTCCCATTACAACATAAGGTCGTTGACAAAATTATAATTTTTAATAAACTTGAATTTTCATCATATAATCATCAATTCAAAATGAAACATATAAAAAATAAATTAGAATATGCAAAAGTTTAGATTAATTTGAATCTGAATATTGGCTTGCATCACATGAGTTACAATTCAATTGTCCACATGTTTTTTATCATGGACAAGTTTCCATCACCTTCTATTCATCAACATCACTTTTTACAATGGATCATGTACAACATTATACACATTATCACCATCATCATCATGAATCACCAACCAAATGAAAATGTAAAAAATAAAAATAAATAAAAGAGCAATTTGCAATCAAATGAATTTGAATTTCATTTTCAAATTTTTTCCAATCAACCACACGGTTCCTTAATGTACAAGTCATCATCACTATTTCAAATTAAAAAAACAATAAAACAATATAGAATTAGAGCAATTGAATTTTGAGTTTTATTTCAAATTTGTTTTTTATTAATGCTTAAAGAATCTTTCAGTTGTTGATCGTTTTGGTCTTTGGAGAGTTTCTTAATTAATTCTAAGAGAATCTTTCAGTAGTTGATTTTTCCAAAGTTTTTCATTAAAGGAAAAACCCTAACCGACGAGTGGAGGAAAATCATCCATATCCATGGAAAGGATGAATCTTCATGAATTGTTCTATCTCATCACCATTGTCATTCATACTTTCGAGTTATAGGTAACTAAATAGGGGCAGTTGTCACGCCTAAATTTTGTCCCTACCACTTTCTCATGTCATACGTTTAGGCACTTAATTTTCATATGATGTTAGGATGAAAGGTACCGATGTCATGGCTTCACTCATTAGTCATTTTTTGTTTTTTTCATGAGCATGCATCATCTCATGGACATTTGATATCATCTTCATACACTAAAGTCAAATACATGGTTGAAAAATCACTATTTGGCATAGAGGAAGTTTTCTTACTATCATTTCATTCATTAATAATTCATTATCTTTCTCATTAATAAAAGGGTAGTTAAGGTCAACAAAATGGACAAGTTAAGATTAACCATGGTGGTTCAAATAAAGAAAATGATTATAAATGTTTGGTGGTATATGACTATATGTGACGCCATCTCTTATTCAAGTAAAAATTTTGATTTCTTGTGAATCGAGTACCAATGCTCTTCTATGCATCAACATCACTTTTTACAATGGATCATGTACATAATCATACACATTATTACCATCATCATCATGAATCACCAACCAAATGAAAATGTTAAAAATAGATTAAAAGAGCAATTCACAATCAAATGAATTTGAATTTCATTTTCAAGTTTCTTCCAAGTGAACACACGGTTTCTTCATCTACAAGTCATCATCACTATATGAAATTAAGAAAACAATAAAACAAAATAGAATTAGATCAATTGAAATTTGAATTTTATTTGAATTTTTTTCTATGGATGCTCTAAGAATCTATAAGTTGTTGACCGTTTGGGTCTTCGGAGAGTTTCTCAATTAATGCTCAGAGAAATTTCAGTATTTCATGTTTCCAAAGTTTTTCATTGATGGCAACCCTTACCGTTGGGTGGAGGCAAACCCGTCATATCTTCCGGAAGGTTGAGTCTTCATGAATTCTTCTATCTCATCACCTTTCATGTGAAGGACAAAATTTAGGTCCTTTTGTATTTAATTATCTTCCATCACAAAGGTATGAAAATCGATGTCATTCATACTTTCAGGTTAAAGGTTATTAAATAAGGGCAACAATCAAGCCTCAATTTTGTCCCTACCCTTTTTCATGTCATCTGGATATAGGCACTTAATTTTCATCTGATGCTAGGATGAAAGGTCCGTAGGTCATGGCTTCACTCATACGTCATTTTTATTTTTTTTCTTCATACGCCTGCATCATCTCATGGTCATTGGATCTCATCTTTATACAATAAACTTAAAGTCAAGACAAAAAATAATTCTTTGTCTTAGAGGAATTTTTCTTTCTAAATTCACATTATCTCATCCATTCATAATTCATTATCTTTCTCAATAATAAAATGGTAGTTAAAGCCACTAAAAAGGCTTAGTTATGATTCAACATGATGGTCCAAAGAAAGAAAAAACATGAAAACAGATTGGCAGTACATGACTATATGTGATGTCATCTCTTGTTCAAGTACAAATTTTGATTTCTTGTGAATCAAGTACAAATGCTCTAGACTTTTCTCAATACAACACAAGGTCGTTGGCAAAATTACAAATTTTAACAAACTTTAATTTTCATCATGTAATCATCAATTCAAAACAAAACAAATAAAAAATAAGTTTGAATTTGAATCTCAATATTGGCTTGCATCACATGAGTTACAATTCATTTGTCTGTATGGTTTTAATCATAGACAAGTTTGCATCACCTTTTATGCATCAACATCACTTTTTTACAACGGATCATGAACAACATCGTTCACATTATCACCATCATCATCATGAATCACCAACCAAATGAAAATGTAAAAAATAGATTAAAAGAGCAATTTGGAATCAAATGAATTCGAATTTCATTTTCAATAAAGTTATTGACTGAAGTCAGGTATGTTCCTGATTTGAAGAGAAATCTTCTTTCTCTTGGTGATTTCGACAAGAAAGGATATGTTTTCCAAGGAGAGAAAAGTATCCTAAGAGTCATGAAGGGGTCCAAGGAAGTCTTGAGAGGCGTGAAGAAACAAGGCTTGTATACCCTTGAGGCTGAAGTTGTAAGTGGTTCGACAAATGTTGCATCCACGAAACCTTTGTCGAAAACAGAAATCTGGCACATGAGATTGGGCCATGTCAGTGAAAGGGGTCTGGTCGAATTAGGGAAAAAAATATGCTTGGTGGAGACAAAGTCGAAAAGTTGAAGTTCTGTGAACCCTGTGTACTTGGAAAATCTTGTAGAGTGAAGTTCAACAAAGGAAAACAAAGAACACATGGATCCCTTGATTACATCCATGCTGATCTTTGGGGGCCTGCAAGGTGTCCATCACATTCAAGAGCAAGGTATTTTCTATCCATAGTTGATGATTATTCCAGGAAGTTAAGGGTATTCATCCAGAAGACTAAGGATGAAACTTTTGAGAATTTCAAAAGTTGGAAGACTCTGGTCGAAAATCAGACTGGCAGAAAGGTCAAGAGGTTGAGAACCGACAATGGTCTTGAATTTTTCAATGAGGCGTTCGACAGTTTTTGTGCGGCCTCTGGTATTGTAAGGCACAGAACTACTGTAGGTACTCCACAGAAAAATGGTTTGGCTGAAAGGTTTAATCGAACTATTTTGGAGAGAGTCAGATGCATGTTGACTAGTGCTGGACTAAAGAAGGTGTTCTGGGCTGAGGCTGTTTCGAAAGCAACATATATGATAAACAGATGTCCTTTGACAGCGTTAGATATGAAAACACCTAAAGAAGTTTGGTCGGGACATCCGCCAGATCTCGACAAACTAAGAGTATTTGGCTGCGTAGCCTATGCTCGCATTAGGCAAGACAGGGTCGAACCTAGAGCTCTGAAATGCATGTTCATGGGATACCCTGAAGGAGTCAAAGCTTATAGGCTATGGAGCCTAGAGCCAGGTCACAGGAGGTTTATCACCAGTCGAGATGTAGTTTTCAATGAAGCTGAAATGGCTTTTAAGAAAACTGATGATGTTGGTCAAAATGCATAAACATCTGACGAAGAGCTGGAACAGGTAGAGATTCTTGTTGAGGTGGAACATGTTGATGTTGAATTGCATATCCCTGATGAAGTCGAAGAAGAAGCGGAAGATGCTGAGGAAATTGAGGAAACTATCGATGACTACCTATTGTCAAGAGATAGGTCCAGAAGAACCATCAAGCCACCTCAAAGACTTGGGTATGCAGATCTTATAGCTTATGCCTTAATCTCTGCAAGTGATGTTCTAGAAGAAGAACCTAGAGACTACAAGGAAGTTATGAGGAGTCTAAATAAGACTGAATGGCTGAAGGCCATGGATGATGAGATGAAATCTCTTCATGATAATCACACTTGGGAACTGATTAAGAAACCTTCTGGGGCAAGATTAGTCAATTATAAATGGATTTTCAAAGTTAAGGAAGGAATCGAAGGAGTGACGTCGAAAAGATATAAGGCAAGGTTAGTTGCAAGGGGTTTCACTCAGAAAGAAGGTGTCGACTTTAATGATGTGTTTTCTTCTATTGTGAAGCATAGGTCCATTCGAATGTTACTTTCCATGGTGGCATAGTTCGACCTTGAACTGAAACAGATGGATATGAAGACTGCGTTCTTGTATGGTGATCTAGATGAAACGATCCTGATGAGGCAACCTGAAGGGTATGTCGAAAAGGGGAAGGAAGATTATGTGTGCAAGCTAAAAAGATCTTTATATGGACTAAAACAATCTCCTCGACAGTGGAATAGGAGATTCGACAAGTTCATGGCACGCATAAGTTTCATTAGAAGTCAGTTCGACCACTGCATTTACTTCAGATTTCGACCTGGTAATTCATTTGTTATTTTGTTGCTTTATGTGGATGATATTCTCATAGCAAGCAACAATGTTAAAAATGTGACAAGGGTGAAAGCTGAACTCAATAAGGAGTTTGATATGAAGGATCTGGGAGCTGCTTCTAGGATTCTTAGAATTGACTTTCGAAGAGATAGAAAGAAGTCAAAGTTATGCTTATCTCAAGAGGCATATCTACCGAAGATTCTCGAAAAGTTTGGTATGTCGAATTCAAAGCCAGTTGTGACTCCAACAAACCCTCAATTCAAGCTGAGTATTGATTAGTGTCCCAGTACTGATGTCGAAAGAGCCTATATGAATAGCATCCCATATGCTAATAGAGTTGGTTCTTTGATGTATGCTATGGTCTGTACTAGACCCGACATAGCATATGCAGTAAGTCTTGTAAGCAGGTACATGGCGAATCATGGAAAGACTCACTGGCAAGCATTGAAGTGGAATTTAAGGTACATAAATGGGTCTCTGAATAGAGTCCTAATTTATGATGGAGCCTTGAGTAAAGATAGTAAAGCAGCAATTGAAGGATATGTCGACTCTGATTATGCAGGTTGTATGGATTCCAGAAAATCTATTTCTGAATATGTTTTCACTATGTTTGGCACTGCAATTAGTTGGAAAGCAACACTTCAGAAGGTTGTTGCTCTATCAACCACTGAAGTGGAGTATATTGCTCTAACTGAAGCTGTGAAAGAAGCATTGTGGCTTGAAGGTTTTGCAAAGGAGCTGAAACTTCAAGGTCGAGGTATCACTGTTAAATATGATAGTGAAAGTGCAATACACCTGTTGAAGAATTTAGCCTATCATGAGCGAACTAAGCACATTGATGTGAGGCTGCATTTTGTCAGAGAAGTAATCGAGCATGGAGAAGTCTGAGTGCTGAAGGTTTCGACTGAAGACAATGCTGCTGATATGATCACCAAGACATTGTCGAGTTGTAAGTTTTTCCACTGTATGCAGTTGCTAAAGCTGCATGAAGAAATATAGTTGTTCCCTTGATGTTGTAAAGTTAGATCCAAGGTGGATATTTGTGAGATATTGGATCAAACTCTAGTATGGCCAAAGGGTAGCTTCTTGGTTCGACAGGATTAAGCATGAAGTCGAAGGTTGTTCACATGCTTTTGTCGAAGATGCTAGGGTTGTTAGCATGTTAAATTAGGTTTTAGTGTTTAAACCTTAATTTGCTAAGTTAGCTTGTTTGGTAAGTTGGCTTGTGTAATGGGCCTTGTGGAAAAAGCCCATTAGTTAGTATGTAAGGTTTTATTATAAATAGCATACTAGTCTCTCATCATTGCTAGGCTGCAAATCCTAATTTAGGGTGAGAGAGGTTATTTGTTATTCTTGTAAACTTGTAATCTTGTTTTCAACGAGAAAGTCAATGAATAACAGTTATAACCAATTCTTGTGTTCTTCTTATCTTCTCTAATTCCCTATTATACTTTGTTCTTGACATCGTTTTCACAACATATACAACATCATAAACATTATCTCCATCATCGTCATGAATCACCAACCAAATGAAAATGTAAAGAAAAGATTAAAAGAGAAGTTTGCAAATTAAGAAAATAATAAAACAAAATAAAATTGGAGCATTTGAAATTTGAATTTTATTTCAAATTTTGTTACTTTACAAATTGAGTTTACATTTCACATTAACAAGGCTTGATCACCACTCCAATAATGATATGGTTTTGTTCACAATTCAATCTGCACATGGCTACACAAACAACACACGATTATCCCCTCCCCAATCCCAAAAAATCAGGATTCATTCCCTCTCAAATTTCTAACTCATCATGACCATAACAAAACTATAGACTTACCTCAAAATACCTCTCAAACCTTACACGAGCTCTCTCCATTCTTGACACAAAATCTCACTATAATATCAATTGTCACACACTTTATACAATCCACACACTCACACATTAACCTAAATCCTACCCTATTTAAACTAACTATTAGCATCCACAAAAACCGATAAAAAAACTCAGAGAAGATTTCCCCTGAGCAAATCATCAACACCAATTAAACCTTCCAAAACCTCCACTAAAAGCTCTCTACTAAAAAAATTAGAGCTTCACCTTAAAGCTCTAATTGAGTTGAGCTCAACCTCCAAACAACTTCAAGAAGCTCAACATACACACATCGAAACTAAAAAAAAGAAAGAGTAGAAAAAGAGAATATAAGTGGCATAAGAAAGAAAGAGGAGGAAAGGAAGATAAAAGAAAGAGTCACATTACCTAGAGTTTTTAAACTCAATAGCTTGATCCAATTTTGTTACTTCCATAGCTTGTTTTCATGTTTTTTTGCTTGCTAATAGTTGATGTATGCTTGCATAACCTTTTCTTCCCATGTTAATTGGCATTGTATGTTGATAAATTGCTTGGATCAGACATTTTGGTGAGCTTAGCGATCATCACAGTAGGGTTTCAATTTTGTTGGATTTGTTGTGTTTTTGTTGATTTTGATGGTAGATTCATGTTTAGGAGGGTTTTTAGGTAGGTTTGATGTTTATTGTTTTCATATTTGAGAATTTTTGGTGAAATCTGGGTAGGGAGCTCAAGAACCCTCATGTGTTCTATAGCATGCTCTTCATGTTCTTGGTGTTTCAGGTTAGAAATGGGGAGGGGGGGTTTATCCGAAAAAAGTGAAAAAGGGAAGTTGTTTGTTGTTTTGAGAGAGAGGGGGAGAGAGAGCTCTAGAGAGGAGAGAGAAATAGAAGTGAATAATGAGTGAGGGGGCTCAGACTCCTCTCTTTTGCCTCACTTTCATCTCCTAGCGTTGGCTGCCAAGTGGCGCACCCCCTGCCACTGCCAAGTATGTGCTTTGTTAAGGTAATTTTCTTCAATCAATTTTCCTACAAGTCAAAAAACTTCATGACAAATGTAAAAGATATTTGGAAACATAAATTACAATCATATTTGGAGCATATTTTGAAACATAAACACCATGATAGTAACAAGAGCTATGAAAAATGAGAGAAATTGATTACCTTTAAGTTTGAAGAAGCTTATGAGGACAAGTTTTCCGCATGGATGAGAGAGAGAGAGAGAGAGAGAGAGAGAGAGAGGGAGAGAGAGATAGAGAGAGAGAGAGAGAGATGTTAGGGTTTTTTTTGAGAAAAATGGAAGAAAACTTATGAAGAAGAAAAATAAAGATAAAGCATATGAACTTGATTATCTTTAAGTTTGAATAGCTCATGAAGACGAGTTTGATGCATGTGGAAGAGAGAGTTCTTAGGATTTTATTTTGAGAGGGATGACTATTTTGTGCTGAACCTTAATAACTTCGCTTATATAAAAATGTGTAAAACTTATCACCAAAGTTGTTAACAAAAACCGTGGTAGTATGTAAAAACTATTTACAACGATTTCAATAATTAACCGTGGTGATAATTAATTTTACTTTAATATATTTATTACATTATACTGAGAACCCCTTTTTGTAACGAAATCCCTAAATGGTAAGGAAGAATTGCAGGTTTCCAAGTTCCTTAATCTTGAAACTAAGGTCAACTTTTCATTTTAAAATTTGGATTTCTTTCAATATAATTTCCTAATATGATCAACTTATCGACATAATGAGCAGTATTGTGAATTTTTTATCATCAAACTTGGTAAACGGAAAGTGATCTGCTTGAGATTGCTTGTAGTGGAAAGAAATGAGTAAAAAGGATAACTTGGCAAACCATTATCTACCAGCCTGTTTCAATCCATAGAGGGTTTTTTGCAACCTGCAAACTCATGAGGAACATATGGAAATAAGCCATGAGGTGGTGTCATGTAGAATTCCATCTTTAGGGCATTGCTGACATCAATTTGAATGAGGTGTCAATGCTTTAAGGGAGCAATTTCTAATAACAATCTGACAATTGTCATTTTTGAAATAGGTGAAAAGGTGTACATATAGTCAATACCCCAAGTTTGTCTATAACCCTTTGCTACAAATCATGATTTGTATCTTTCGATGGAAACATCAACATGTCTCTTGATCTTGTACACCCACTTACACCATATAGGTTTCTTGTTGGAGGGAAAAGAGGTCATTATCCAAGTTTTGTTTTTGTTGTAAGGCTTGAAGCTCAGTGATCATGGCTTGATTCCAACATTCATGTTGAAAAGCTTGCTTGTAGGTGGCCGGTTCTGTTTAGGAAGTGATGTTGAAAATATAGTGATTATATGTTTTAGAGAGATGAGTATTATTTACGTAAGGTTGAATATGAATACTGGTGTATGTGTGGTGTTATGTTGGGAAGATGTGAGGTTGTTGCAAACAAAATCATCAAATATTTTAGGTTTATAAATGGTTCTAATGGAAATTATAGAAATAATAGGAGGATTGTTTGTTGGGGAAAGGGTTAAAGGTTGAGATGTGCTTGTTTGAGAGTTTGGAGAAAGAGGTGGGATATTTTGTTGAGAGGAAGATGTTGGCGAATCAGATTACGTGGAATTGGAAGCGAATTAAGGTGTCTATGAGGAATTATTTTGGTTACGAGTTGTTGGAGAGGTGGATTGATTTATAGGTGTGTCTAGAAAACGTAAGTCATAATCCAAAATTTTACTTTGGTAAGGATTAATGGTGCTAGATGACATGATGAATGGAAATGAGTCTTCATAAAAGTGAACATTCCTAGAGATGAAAATCTATCTTATACTGAGATCCATGAAATTGTATCCTTTGGTACCTTGTTTATAACAAAGAAACATACATTTTGTGGCATGAGGGTCAAATTTCTGGCAACCTTGGACAAAAGTTGATGCAAAGGCAATGCATCTAAAGACCTTGAGTTCGGTGTAGTCAGGATTAGATTGATGAAGTAGTTCATATGGAAACTGAGAGTTCATGACAAGAGAGGGAAATCTATTGATCAAATGGACTGTAATTGATAGCAAAGTTCCAAAAAGGCTTTGGTATATTGGATTGCAATACGATGGATTTTGTAACTTTGAAAATATGTCTGTGTTTTCATTCTACAAAAACATTTTCTTGAGGAGTTTCTATGCATTTCCTTTGATGAATGATGGCTTTTTCTTTGAAATAATCATCCATTAAGAATTCTTTGCCATTATCTAATCTGATCTTCTTTATGGTATTTCCAAATTGAGTATGATCCAAGCTGGTGAATTGCATGTCAATATTTTTCTCTCAAATTTTATTTTCATGAGGAAGGCCCAAGTATGTCTTGTAAATTCATCTAGAATGGTTAAAAATTAAGAGTGGCTATGGACATATGAGGGTGTGAAAGAACCCCAAATGAACTAATTGGACATACAATGCATGTATGATGTGAGTATTAGGATTAGATGAGGATTTAGTCTTGTTGAGCAACGCGATTAGCTTGTTGTACATGTCAGGAGTGATGTCGACTTTGTTGTTACGATTATCAACATTATTTGCAACTGGAGAATGAGCCATATCACATGCATCAAAATTGTTGGGGAGTCTGGTCTTATCTTTGAACCTGAAGCACGGTGGAAATCCATGTTTGAAGTAGTAAGTGTCAAGGGTGTGACTAGTTTTGCCATAGAAGGAACAAACTTTGGAGTTGAATGATGTCTTTCCTTGAAAACTTGGTTTACCATAATCTGTGCCTTATTTATGAGGAAATGTAACGCCCCGGATTTAATTAATTATTTAATTAAATTGATTAAGGATTTATTCATAGGAATTAGTAGAAGTCGAAATTTATCGGTATTATCTAAAGGCGTAATTTGGATTAATGTATTGCTTTGTGCAGTCAAGTGTGGTCGGATTAGTCGGAGGATTATGAATTCGCGAGTCGGTATATTTAAGTAATGGATCAATGGTAGATGTGGAATATTATTAGAAATAATATTCGGTTATGTTGTGAGGTTATTTATTTATGTGTGTTATTTGGATTAATTGGGTAATTAAAGAGATATTATGAATTGGGCCTAAGTGGAAGGAATATAACACAATGGATGGGTTATAGGTTAAGCCCATTAGTGAGAAGGAGTAGTAAGAGTTAGGGTTATAGAGGTTTGGTCTCATAACTCATTTTGTGTAAAAAGAAGAGAAAGAAGTGACGAAAGAAGAAAGCTATGGCATGAAGAGAGGAATGACTCCATTGAAGATGAGGCTTTTGCTAAGGTAAGGGTGGGGTTCTTACTCTCTAAGGGCTGGCATGATGATGGGTATGGTAGAGATTAGGTTTCATAATTGGAATCCATGAATGTGTGAAGAATTATAATGTTGATGAATGTTCAAAATTGGTAAATGGTTTGTTGAGAATCGGATGTATTATTAGAGGTTTAGATGAGTGGATGATGTTGTGAATTATGTTCAACCTTTAACCTTTCAATTTCATAGTTTTATATTGTTAGGGTTTATGCTAGATTCCATGAATTTATGGTTGAAAACATGTTTTGAATGATGTTTGATGACATGTGATGATGTATTTCGTGTTTATACATGTTTAATTGATGTTTAAAATGAGTTTAGGGTGGGGGAAGCGTGATTATGCAGGTCTGTTACCGTTTCTGAATCTCTGCACAATCGCACCTCCACTAAGCGGAGCTAGTCCGCTAAGCGGACCTTGCTTTGCATTTCTCTTGTGTACCCCTCCGCCGGGGGTCCGCTAAGCGGAGCTCATCAAAGATTCGCTTCTGCTTAGTCACGCTGGTGGTCCGCTGAGCGGACTCTGCTGTATGCAAACTTTTCCAAACTTTGAAATTTCATAACTTTTGATCCGTAACTCCGTTTTATGCGTTGTTCGAAGCGTTGGGAAGCTAATGAAATTATCTATGTGATAGAAGTGGAATGGTTAGCACATGATGAATTAATTAAGATGTTGTTAACAAGTAATTATGTATATGTACGTTATAACTTGATAATTTGTGAATAACATTGTGACGACATGTTAAGTAGTGTAATATTCATGATGTGTGTGAATGAATATGTGTTATTTGAATGTTCTTGTGGAGAATGATTACTTGATGACTTAATTATGATGTGGATGTTTTAATAACATGTATGTTTGTGAATATGTGTTATGGTTTGATGGAAGGTAAATAACATGTGTTGATATGATACGTTGTAAGTTATTCATATTGTATACCATAATGAATTGATGAGGATGTGCACACATGTATTGGCAATCGTTTACTACATGTATAATGAGATGTTGAATTGGTGAATACTATGAGTATGATTTATATGTGAGTGATAACATGTTACTAGAATTGTATTTATGTAATATGTGAATTGATGTGGATTGATAATAATAATGTTGGCATGATATGTGATATGATATTCATGATGAGTGTGAATGATTATATGCTAATTGTTATGATGATTACTTGAATTGTGTAATAAGACGAATTGTTGATGTTTGTTGTTAACATGATGAATTTGTTATCGTTGTGCTAGTATGTGGCGTTTATTGTTGTTGTCGTAGACCCAATGATCAATGTTGATAAGTTGTAATTGTGACGTATTGTGAAGTGAAGTGATGCATTCTTATGAATGATGATGATTTTGTTGTTGGTGAAGTTTGACATTATATTGATAATGTTCGATGGTGATTTAGACGATGTTGTGACGTATGGTTTATGTGTTTTGTGGATGTTTTTCGTTGTGTCGCATCCATTGCATAAGCGTCCTTTAGCCTGAGAATGGAAACGACTATTATCCTGAAAGATGGCAACGGCTATTAGCCTGACAGATGGCAACGACTTTTAGCCTAAAAATGGCAACGACTATGGCCCAATGGAAATGACTGAGACGGGAGTTTTACTCCGAATGGTACCACATGCATTTGCATAAGTCGAGTTGCATTTGAATTGTGTTTGTATTTTGTTTGCATTGTTGAGATGATGATATGTTTTCTGTGACGTGAAGATGATATTTTTGTCGTCATGTGTTTGAATCTTACTTGTGAATTGAAAATGTTATCTTAATTGATTAATGATATTGTTGCTGTTTTGAAAGTTGTGCTATATTGATAAGTTGTTTTGCGATGAAAATTGTTGTAAGATGTTATGTGATGCGAAGTGGTGAAATTATGTATGATCTATATCTCCTATATTATTTATCATGCATTCCTTTATATTGTAACATATCTCACCTCTTTGCTGATATTTTCCCTACCATGGGAAATGGGCAGGTACACAAGATTTGCCGTGGATGTTCGAAATTATTATGTGAAGTCTTTATGTTGCTTTATGACAAGTCTAGTTGGTGTCCATTACTCTGATACGTAGCACTCAAGGGGGATTATTCGTTATTGTTTAATTGTTGTATTCTATGTTGACATTTATTTTAAGTTGAATTGAAAGATGTTTATAAGTATAAGATTGAAGTTATGGATGAAGTTATGTTTCCGAATGCTATGTATCATTATTAAATGCAATATAAGTATGTTTGTTGGTTTAGGTTTAAATTTGACATCCCATTGTTTGTCGAATATTACTAAATGCACTCTGATTTTCGCTTATAATTGCGGGGTAGATTTGGGGTGTTACAATCTGTAAGAGCAAGCATACACTCACAAATGAGTTTTTGATTCATGGCAAACATCACAAGCAATCAAATACAAAAGCATAAATGAATGACTCAAGACAATGGAAGATTATGAAGCTCAAATCACTCAGAAAATGGCATTGCATCTGTTAGGTCGACCAAGCAAAGCCCTAGGTCGACTCAAAACTAGAGCAAACTCAGCAAAACTGACAAGGTCATTGTTAGGTCGACCTACCCACACTCCTAGGTCGACCTAAACTGAAGGGATTTACAGATGTCACTGTTAGGTCGACCTACCCACACTCCTAGGTCGACCTAAACTGAAGAAAAGTCACAAAAATGCATTTCAACTGACTTTAGGTCGACCTAAACCTTCAACAGGTCGACCTAACTGGAAACAACTGCATTTAGGTCGACCTAAACCTTCAACAGGTCAACCTAACTGACTTTAGGTCGACCTAAACCTTCAGCAGGTCAACCTAACAGACTTTAGGCCAACCTAACAGGTCAACCTAACTGGGACAATTTCAACTCTGCTTCTGTTAGGTCGACCTAAGCACTAAAGTAGGTCAACCTATTTGCTGAAAACTTCCCAAATTATGTGTTTTCTCTGCTCCAACATACCAGCAACTATATATATCATTCCATGTTAATTATTCAAGAAACACCAACGACTGAAAAATACACAAACGCTTCTCATCTTCGTTCTTCATCATCTCCAACACAATTACACATAATCATTCTTGCGTTGCGGGTTAGTGATGAGTTCGATAACGTCCATGGAACGGAATTGAAGATTCCTAGTGGGTGAAGGTTTGTGGGGTTTGTTGGTGAATAAAATCTGCGGGTTTTGTCCTCCACGACGGGTGGTTCTTGGGGGTTTTTATCAAGAGACGTTCATTGAGGATTCGGCTGAGTGTAACGATTGAGGAACGGGGAGTTCAAGGAATCAAGACACTGCAGAAGGGAATCAAAGTGAAGCTCTTGGATAACCTTGATCTTGTTCAAGATTAAGGGGGAAGAAGATTCAAAGGATCGACATAATTGGTTTATCGTTTATCGCTTTGTTATCTTCTTTGTATATACTACTTTCAACATTAATGAAAGATTACCCAATTTCAATTTGGAATTGGGGGCAGACGTAGTCGTAGCGAGGACGATCGACGAACTGCCTAAACAAATATCGTGTTCTTGTCGCTTTTCCTTTTTCATTTACATTCTGTTCATATTTGGTTATAATAGCAAATTGATCAACGATTCGAGTGTTAAGATTGTGAATTAAGAACCTATATAAACATCACAATCCATCACATATCGAATCACCATCAATTTGATCATTATCACCAAGTGTTTGTATATTTGTTTCTATCACTCTTACTGCATTGCAAACATTGTCCATCATACAAGAAGTTAATCTGATTTTCAATAAGAGCAACGCTTTGATTTTGCAACGTATACTCTTATCACTTATCTCAAGTCTTTGTACTGGTTTTTAAACACATATACAATCGTTTCGATAGTGGTTCGGAATAGACGCGAGTCGATTCAGAATCACTTCCGCTGAAAAGTCGTTTAACTCCATAAAACTGTTTAAGATCTATTCACCCCCCCTCTAGATCTTTAGGCCAGCGTCTAACAAGTGGCATCAAGAGCTCTGGTTTATTCCGTGCTACGTGAAACACTTATTGGAAAGATGGCTTCCGGACCTAAAGGGGCTCATAATAGAGCTCCAGTTTTCAACGGAGAAAACTACGGCTATTGGAAGGATTGTATGTGTGTCCATATCAATGCAATTGATAGGAACATCTGGACAGCTATTGTCAATGGTCCCTTTCAGATCACCATGACAAATGCAGCTGGTGCAGTTGTTCCAAAACCAGAAAATACTTGGGATGCTGAAGATGAAAAGAGATATGCATACGATTGGAAAGCGAGAAATATTCTAATCTCAGCTCTAGGAGTTGATGAATACTATCTCGTTTCCCATTGTAGATCAGCTAAAGCTATGTGTGACACATTGCAAGTTGCCCACGAGGGAACGGATGATGTCAAACTAGCTAGGATCAATACGTTAACTCAAGAATTCGAACTCTTCCACATGGAAGATGGTGAATCCATCAAAAACATGCAGAAGAGATTCGTTCACTTGAAAAATCGTTTAAATTCTCTTGATAGACCTGTTTCTAATGCAGTTGCTACTAACAAAATCTTAAGATGTTTGAACAGGGAATGGCAACCCAAAGTTACAGCAATAAAGGAAGCAAATGATCTAAACACTTTAGACATCACAACTCTATTTGGTAAACTAGAGGAACATGAACAACACCTTAAATGCCTTGACATGCATGAGAAAAGGACAAAGAAAGAAAAGAACATGGAGAAAGAGGTAGAGAAGAAGTCAATAGCTCTAAAAGCTTCGAGCTCCAAGACCTCAAAACGAGAGCCAAAGGATAGTGACACAAGTGATGACGAAGACTCCGATGATGAGGAAATGGGACTGTTTGTGCGAAGATACAACAAATATCTAAAGAAAAATGGAGCAAAACATTCCGACAAAGGCAAAAGATCGTATACTCCTTTATATAGTAAATACACTTTTGTACCAAAAGTATCAACTAGCAAAACTCCATATTCTCATCATATTACCTGTCATTATTGTTGCAAAAAGGGACATACCATTGAAAAATGCAAATTTAGGAGAATTTTAGTTCCTAAAGGAGTATTTCAATGGTTGCCTAAGTGCAACAAATTGTGTACTCACTACCAAGGACCCAATGAAAATTGGGGACCTCCCTCTTTAAATTAATCTTGCAGGAAAAGTGTCTTGACATTGCTGAAAGGTTGTGGTTCCTTGATAGCGGATGTTCAAGACACATGACTGGAGACCTATCTCTTTTCGTTGAGTTTCAAGCAAAGAAAAAGGGGTATGTCACCTATGGAGATAACAATCGGGGAGCCATACTTGGTAAAGGAAGTGTAGGTAACCCTTCTACCACTACTATAACTGATGTGCTGCTAGTAGAAGGTCTTAAACATAATCTTTTAAGTATAAGTCAATTGTGTGACAAAGATTTTAAAGTAATGTTTACAAATTCTGGCTGCACAATAGAACATACTAAGAAAAGAGACATTATGTTTAAGGGCTTAAGAGTAAACAACATCTACATGCTAAAGCTGATGAGGGCATATTCCTTGGTTACTCACAATCTAGCAAAGCATATCTGATATATAATAAGAGATTACTTATAGTAGAAGAGTCAGTACACGTGTCTTTTGATGAATCTTATGCAAAATATATCGAGAAAGGTCTTTCATTTAATGGTGCAGGTCCGTCCACTGAAGACATTGTCAAGGATAAGGAAGACGAGAATGAAAGTATTGGAAAGAAAGATGCTGAGAGAGAGAAAGATGAGTCTCACAATGAAAATGAAAAAGAAAGCATCTCAAACAATGAAGAACTTCCCAAGGCCTGGACAAATGTGAAATACCATCAAATTGACAATATAATAGGAGACATCTCAAGGGGCGTTACAACACGCTCAAAGATAAGTAACTTCTGTCATCATTTTGCTTTTGTTTCACAAGTTGAGCCGAAAAACGCTAAGGATGCATTACTTGATGAGCATTGGCTAATGGCCATGCAAGAAGAATTAAACCAATTTAAACGGAATGATGTTTGGGACTTAGTCCCTCATCCGGGAGATCATCAAGTAATAGGCACTAGATGGGTTTTTCGTAACAAACTTGATGAAAACGGCGTTATTACTAGAAACAAAGCTAGATTAGTTGCCCAAGGTTATAATCAAGAGGAAGGTATTGATTATGAAGAGACATACGCTCCTGTAGCACGTCTCGAAGCTATTCGTCTCTTACCTGCTTATGCTTGTTCTAAAGACTTCAAACTATTCCAAATGGATGTTAAAAGTGCCTTTCTAAATGGCTATATAAATGAAGAAGTCTATGTTGCTCAGCCACCCGGCTTTGAGAATTACATGCATCCAAATCATGTTTATAAGCTGAAACGTGCTCTATACGGTCTTAAACAAGCCCCTCGGGCTTGGTACGAACGTTTGAGCAAATTTCTTCTTAGCCAAGGGTACTCTAGGGGTAAAGTTGATACTACTCTCTTTATTAAAAGAAATGATAAAGATGTACTCTTAGTCCAAGTTTATGTAGATGATATTATATTTGGGTCGACTAATGCAAAACTTGTCAAAGAATTTTCGAAGCTTATGCAGAGTGAATTTGAGATGAGTCTCATGGAGCTGCTCAAAAGATTTGGAATGAGTGAAGCGAAGGAGATTGACACACCTATGGCAACAAATACTAACCTAGACAAAGATGAGAAAGATATCAATCTTGTCCAAAGGAATCTCACTTAAAAGTTGTCAAAAGAATTCTGCGACATCTACGTGGAACTCCTACATATGGCCTATGGTATCCGAAGGGAAATGAGTGTTATTTGGTAGGATTCTCCGACTCAGATTTTGCTGGCTGCAAATCCGATAGAAAGAGCACCAGTGGAACATGTCATCTATTCTCAAATTCATTGATAAGTTGGCATAGCAAAAAAAAACAAGTATCGGTTGCATTATCTACTGCTGAGGCAGAATATGTAGCTGCCGGAAGCTGCTGTGCGCAGATATTATGGCTCAAGCAACAACTTCTTGACTTTGGTATTAAGCTTGATCGTATACCTATCATGTGCGACAACACAAGTGCCATAAACTTGAAGAGCAAGAAGCAACTAGCTGACATCTTCACCAAACCTTTTGCAACGAAGCAGTTCTTCAACATTCATAGGGAATTAGGGATATTAGATATCTCTAATTTTGAGCTAAATGCGTTTGTTTTCTTAATTTTATTCCTTTACTTTATACATATTGATTATGCTCAAGCTAACATCTCTCTCAGTATGAAGGTAGTTCATCATCAAATCAAGCATCATTCCACATTGACTAGAGGAATATACTTCATTCTACGAAATGATGACGAGATACCTACAATTGAGAAAGTGGTAACATGTTTGTTGTTCACTTCCAAAAATATCATTGATGCTATAATATGCTATCAATTAACATGTTTATAGTGACTTCTTATATGCTTCTCCACCTATCTCATTTACATGTATATGTTGTTCATCATTACTCATAACATATCATGTTTGGACATAAAAATAGTAGAATAAGCATACATCTAACATGTTTGGGCAAACGTTAGCGAGTATTGCATTAGTTCATTTCATTGCATTGCATCTCATTTCTGTCATGTTATTATGTCTTTTATTACTTGAACTTAAGCTTGGTGTGTACCTTTAAATATGTTTGGATATTATGCTCTATTTCTTTACTATTGTGTTATGTAAGACATTGTTTTGTTTAGATTATTTTGTTATTCTCTTCTACTATTTTCCTGGTTTCTTTCTTTTTGATGTTGACAAAGGGGGAGATGAGTTGAGAGTACGGGGGAGTTTGCCATCATCAAAAAGGGGGAGTTTGTAAGAGCAAGCATACACTCACAAATGAGTTTTTGATTCATGGCAAACATCACAAGCAATCAAATACAAAAGCATAAATGAATGACTCAAGACAATGGAAGATTATGAAGCTCAAATCACTCAGAAAATGGCATTGCATCTGTTAGGTCGACCAAGCAAAGCCCTAGGTCGACTCAAAACTAGAGCAAACTCAGCAAAACTGACAAGGTCACTGTTAGGTCGACCTACCCACACTCCTAGGTCGACCTAAACTGAAGGGATTTACAGATGTCACTGTTAGGTCGACCTACCCACACTCCTAGGTCGACCTAAACTGAAGAAAAGTCACAAAAATGCATTTCAACTGACTTTAGGTCGACCTAAACCTTCAACAGGTCGACCTAACTGGAAACAACTGCATTTAGGTCGACCTAAACCTTCAACAGGTCAACCTAACTGACTTTAGGTCGACCTAAACCTTCAGCAGGTCAACCTAACAGACTTTAGGCCAACCTAACAGGTCAACCTAACTGGGACAATTTCAACTCTGCTTCTGTTAGGTCGACCTAAGCACTAAAGTAGGTCAACCTATTTGCTGAAAACTTCCCAAATTATGTGTTTTCTCTGCTCCAACATACCAGCAACTATATATATCATTCCATGTTAATTATTCAAGAAACACCAACGACTGAAAAATACACAAACGCTTCTCATCTTCGTTCTTCATCATCTCCAACACAATTACACATAATCATTCTTGCGTTGCGGGTTAGTGATGAGTTCGATAACGTCCATGGAACGGAATTGAAGATTCCTAGTGGGTGAAGGTTTGTGGGGTTTGTTGGTGAATAAAATCTGCGGGTTTTGTCCTCCACGACGGGTGGTTCTTGGGGGTTTTTATCAAGAGACGTTCATTGAGGATTCGGCTGAGTGTAACGATTGAGGAACGGGGAGTTCAAGGAATCAAGACACTGCAGAAGGGAATCAAAGTGAAGCTCTTGGATAACCTTGATCTTGTTCAAGATTAAGGGGGAAGAAGATTCAAAGGATCGACATAATTGGTTTATCGTTTATCGCTTTGTTATCTTCTTTGTATATACTACTTTCAACATTAATGAAAGATTACCCAATTTCAATTTGGAATTGGGGGCAGACGTAGTCGTAGCGAGGACGATCGACGAACTGCCTAAACAAATATCGTGTTCTTGTCGCTTTTCCTTTTTCATTTACATTCTGTTCATATTTGGTTATAATAGCAAATTGATCAACGATTCGAGTGTTAAGATTGTGAATTAAGAACCTATATAAACATCACAATCCATCACATATCGAATCACCATCAATTTGATCATTATCACCAAGTGTTTGTATATTTGTTTCTATCACTCTTACTGCATTGCAAACATTGTCCATCATACAAGAAGTTAATCTGATTTTCAATAAGAGCAACGCTTTGATTTTGCAACGTATACTCTTATCACTTATCTCAAGTCTTTGTACTGGTTTTTAAACACATATACAATCGTTTCGATAGTGGTTCGGAATAGACGCGAGTCGATTCAGAATCACTTCCGCTGAAAAGTCGTTTAACTCCATAAAACTGTTTAAGATCTATTCACCCCCCCTCTAGATCTTTAGGCCAGCGTCTAACAAGTGGCATCAAGAGCTCTGGTTTATTCCGTGCTACGTGAAACACTTATTGGAAAGATGGCTTCCGGACCTAAAGGGGCTCATAATAGAGCTCCAGTTTTCAACGGAGAAAACTACGGCTATTGGAAGGATTGTATGTGTGTCCATATCAATGCAATTGATAGGAACATCTGGACAGCTATTGTCAATGGTCCCTTTCAGATCACCATGACAAATGCAGCTGGTGCAGTTGTTCCAAAACCAGAAAATACTTGGGATGCTGAAGATGAAAAGAGATATGCATACGATTGGAAAGCGAGAAATATTCTAATCTCAGCTCTAGGAGTTGATGAATACTATCTCGTTTCCCATTGTAGATCAGCTAAAGCTATGTGTGACACATTGCAAGTTGCCCACGAGGGAACGGATGATGTCAAACTAGCTAGGATCAATACGTTAACTCAAGAATTCGAACTCTTCCACATGGAAGATGGTGAATCCATCAAAAACATGCAGAAGAGATTCGTTCACTTGAAAAATCGTTTAAATTCTCTTGATAGACCTGTTTCTAATGCAGTTGCTACTAACAAAATCTTAAGATGTTTGAACAGGGAATGGCAACCCAAAGTTACAGCAATAAAGGAAGCAAATGATCTAAACACTTTAGACATCACAACTCTATTTGGTAAACTAGAGGAACATGAACAACACCTTAAATGCCTTGACATGCATGAGAAAAGGACAAAGAAAGAAAAGAACATGGAGAAAGAGGTAGAGAAGAAGTCAATAGCTCTAAAAGCTTCGAGCTCCAAGACCTCAAAACGAGAGCCAAAGGATAGTGACACAAGTGATGACGAAGACTCCGATGATGAGGAAATGGGACTGTTTGTGCGAAGATACAACAAATATCTAAAGAAAAATGGAGCAAAACATTCCGACAAAGGCAAAAGATCGTATACTCCTTTATATAGTAAATACACTTTTGTACCAAAAGTATCAACTAGCAAAACTCCATATTCTCATCATATTACCTGTCATTATTGTTGCAAAAAGGGACATACCATTGAAAAATGCAAATTTAGGAGAATTTTAGTTCCTAAAGGAGTATTTCAATGGTTGCCTAAGTGCAACAAATTGTGTACTCACTACCAAGGACCCAATGAAAATTGGGGACCTCCCTCTTTAAATTAATCTTGCAGGAAAAGTGTCTTGACATTGCTGAAAGGTTGTGGTTCCTTGATAGCGGATGTTCAAGACACATGACTGGAGACCTATCTCTTTTCGTTGAGTTTCAAGCAAAGAAAAAGGGGTATGTCACCTATGGAGATAACAATCGGGGAGCCATACTTGGTAAAGGAAGTGTAGGTAACCCTTCTACCACTACTATAACTGATGTGCTGCTAGTAGAAGGTCTTAAACATAATCTTTTAAGTATAAGTCAATTGTGTGACAAAGATTTTAAAGTAATGTTTACAAATTCTGGCTGCACAATAGAACATACTAAGAAAAGAGACATTATGTTTAAGGGCTTAAGAGTAAACAACATCTACATGCTAAAGCTGATGAGGGCATATTCCTTGGTTACTCACAATCTAGCAAAGCATATCTGATATATAATAAGAGATTACTTATAGTAGAAGAGTCAGTACACGTGTCTTTTGATGAATCTTATGCAAAATATATCGAGAAAGGTCTTTCATTTAATGGTGCAGGTCCGTCCACTGAAGACATTGTCAAGGATAAGGAAGACGAGAATGAAAGTATTGGAAAGAAAGATGCTGAGAGAGAGAAAGATGAGTCTCACAATGAAAATGAAAAAGAAAGCATCTCAAACAATGAAGAACTTCCCAAGGCCTGGACAAATGTGAAATACCATCAAATTGACAATATAATAGGAGACATCTCAAGGGGCGTTACAACACGCTCAAAGATAAGTAACTTCTGTCATCATTTTGCTTTTGTTTCACAAGTTGAGCCGAAAAACGCTAAGGATGCATTACTTGATGAGCATTGGCTAATGGCCATGCAAGAAGAATTAAACCAATTTAAACGGAATGATGTTTGGGACTTAGTCCCTCATCCGGGAGATCATCAAGTAATAGGCACTAGATGGGTTTTTCGTAACAAACTTGATGAAAACGGCGTTATTACTAGAAACAAAGCTAGATTAGTTGCCCAAGGTTATAATCAAGAGGAAGGTATTGATTATGAAGAGACATACGCTCCTGTAGCACGTCTCGAAGCTATTCGTCTCTTACCTGCTTATGCTTGTTCTAAAGACTTCAAACTATTCCAAATGGATGTTAAAAGTGCCTTTCTAAATGGCTATATAAATGAAGAAGTCTATGTTGCTCAGCCACCCGGCTTTGAGAATTACATGCATCCAAATCATGTTTATAAGCTGAAACGTGCTCTATACGGTCTTAAACAAGCCCCTCGGGCTTGGTACGAACGTTTGAGCAAATTTCTTCTTAGCCAAGGGTACTCTAGGGGTAAAGTTGATACTACTCTCTTTATTAAAAGAAATGATAAAGATGTACTCTTAGTCCAAGTTTATGTAGATGATATTATATTTGGGTCGACTAATGCAAAACTTGTCAAAGAATTTTCGAAGCTTATGCAGAGTGAATTTGAGATGAGTCTCATGGAGCTGCTCAAAAGATTTGGAATGAGTGAAGCGAAGGAGATTGACACACCTATGGCAACAAATACTAACCTAGACAAAGATGAGAAAGATATCAATCTTGTCCAAAGGAATCTCACTTAAAAGTTGTCAAAAGAATTCTGCGACATCTACGTGGAACTCCTACATATGGCCTATGGTATCCGAAGGGAAATGAGTGTTATTTGGTAGGATTCTCCGACTCAGATTTTGCTGGCTGCAAATCCGATAGAAAGAGCACCAGTGGAACATGTCATCTATTCTCAAATTCATTGATAAGTTGGCATAGCAAAAAAAAACAAGTATCGGTTGCATTATCTACTGCTGAGGCAGAATATGTAGCTGCCGGAAGCTGCTGTGCGCAGATATTATGGCTCAAGCAACAACTTCTTGACTTTGGTATTAAGCTTGATCGTATACCTATCATGTGCGACAACACAAGTGCCATAAACTTGAAGAGCAAGAAGCAACTAGCTGACATCTTCACCAAACCTTTTGCAACGAAGCAGTTCTTCAACATTCATAGGGAATTAGGGATATTAGATATCTCTAATTTTGAGCTAAATGCGTTTGTTTTCTTAATTTTATTCCTTTACTTTATACATATTGATTATGCTCAAGCTAACATCTCTCTCAGTATGAAGGTAGTTCATCATCAAATCAAGCATCATTCCACATTGACTAGAGGAATATACTTCATTCTACGAAATGATGACGAGATACCTACAATTGAGAAAGTGGTAACATGTTTGTTGTTCACTTCCAAAAATATCATTGATGCTATAATATGCTATCAATTAACATGTTTATAGTGACTTCTTATATGCTTCTCCACCTATCTCATTTACATGTATATGTTGTTCATCATTACTCATAACATATCATGTTTGGACATAAAAATAGTAGAATAAGCATACATCTAACATGTTTGGGCAAACGTTAGCGAGTATTGCATTAGTTCATTTCATTGCATTGCATCTCATTTCTGTCATGTTATTATGTCTTTTATTACTTGAACTTAAGCTTGGTGTGTACCTTTAAATATGTTTGGATATTATGCTCTATTTCTTTACTATTGTGTTATGTAAGACATTGTTTTGTTTAGATTATTTTGTTATTCTCTTCTACTATTTTCCTGGTTTCTTTCTTTTTGATGTTGACAAAGGGGGAGATGAGTTGAGAGTACGGGGGAGCTTAGTACGGGGGAGCTTACGCATACAAGACCGGGGGAGCTTTCGTCATTTAATCAAATGTTTGCCATCATCAAAAAGGGGGAGTTTGTAAGAGCAAGCATACACTCACAAATGAGTTTTTGATTCATGGCAAACATCACAAGCAATCAAATACAAAAGCATAAATGAATGACTCAAGACAATGGAAGATTATGAAGCTCAAATCACTCAGAAAATGGCATTGCATCTGTTAGGTCGACCAAGCAAAGCCCTAGGTCGACTCAAAACTAGAGCAAACTCAGCAAAACTGACAAGGTCACTGTTAGGTCGACCTACCCACACTCCTAGGTCGACCTAAACTGAAGGGATTTACAGATGTCACTGTTAGGTCGACCTACCCACACTCCTAGGTCGACCTAAACTAAAGGGATTTACAGATGTCACTGTTAGGTCGACCTACCCACACTCCTAGGTCGACCTAAACTGAAGAAAAGTCACAAAAATGCATTTCAACTGACTTTAGGTCGACCTAAACCTTCAACAGGTCGACCTAACTGGAAACAACTGCATTTAGGTCGACCTAAACCTTCAACAGGTCAACCTAACTGACTTTAGGTCGACCTAAACCTTCAGCAGGTCAACCTAACAGACTTTAGGCCAACCTAACAGGTCAACCTAACTGGGACAATTTCAACTCTGCTTCTGTTAGGTCGACCTAAGCACTAAAGTAGGTCAACCTATTTGCTGAAAACTTCCCAAATTATGTGTTTTCTCTGCTCCAACATACCAGCAACTATATATATCATTCCATGTTAATTATTCAAGAAACACCAACGACTGAAAGATACACAAACGCTTCTCATCTTCGTTCTTGATCATCTCCAACACAATTACACATAATCATTCTTGCGTTGCGGGTTAGTGATGAGTTCGATAACGTCCATGGAACGGAATTGAAGATTCCTAGTGGGTGAAGGTTTGTGGGGTTTGTTGGTGAATAAAATCTGCGGGTTTTGTCCTCCACGACGGGTGGTTCTTGGGGGTTTTTATCAAGAGACGTTCATTGAGGATTCGGCTGAGTGTAACGATTGAGGAACGGGGAGTTCAAGGAATCAAGACACTGCAGAAGGGAATCAAAGTGAAGCTCTTGGATAACCTTGATCTTGTTCAAGATTAAGGGGGAAGAAGATTCAAAGGATCGACATAATTGGTTTATCGTTTATCGCTTTGTTATCTTCTTTGTATATACTACTTTCAACATTAATGAAAGATTACCCAATTTCAATTTGGAATTGGGGGCAGACGTAGTCGTAGCGAGGACGATCGACGAACTGCCTAAACAAATATCGTGTTCTTGTCGCTTTTCCTTTTTCATTTACATTCTGTTCATATTTGGTTATAATAGCAAATTGATCAACGATTCGAGTGTTAAGATTGTGAATTAAGAACCTATATAAACATCACAATCCATCACATATCGAATCACCATCAATTTGATCATTATCACCAAGTGTTTGTATATTTGTTTCTATCACTCTTACTGCATTGCAAACATTGTCCATCATACAAGAAGTTAATCTGATTTTCAATAAGAGCAACGCTTTGATTCTGCAACGTATACTCTTATCACTTATCTCAAGTCTTCGACTGGTTTTTAAACACATATACAATCGTTTCGATAGTGGTTCGGAATAGACGCGAGTCGATTCAGAATCACTTCCGCTGAAAAGTCGTTTAACTCCATAAAACTGTTTAAGATCTATTCACCCCCCCTCTAGATCCTAAGGCCAGCGTCTAACACAATCGTGGTATCAGAGCAGGTCAGTCAGTCCGGCCAATGTTGTCTAATGTTGTTTATTCGCGTGTACGCGACGAGTGTGTGAAACACTATCGGTACTTGTTGTTTTTCTGATCATTTGTCTGCAAGAGTTGGTTTGAAGCTAAATAGGGGAGAGGCTATGCTTCTCAGATATGTTCAGTTGTAAGGTGCTAGTATATTGCTGCGGAGAGCGAGAGTGCAAGTGTTGTTGGAGTTTGTTATTTCCCGAATCGAAGGTGACTCGGATTTAAGATTTGATTCCTAGTTAAGTTAGAACTTTTTGAGGAAGAGTATGAGCGGGAATTAATGATGCTTACTTCTCAAAGGATGGAGAGCAATGTAGCGATTAGTGATATGCAAGCGCGGTTCAAGTTACGGATGTTTCTGAAGGTAACTGTTAAGTAATAAGCATGATTTTAATAATAAGAAGGGTGGATAATGGTGTACATGAATTTTGTTCTGAGGTATCGTCAGAGGTGTTTTAGTGAGTAGCTGCAAGACGTCGGCGTTAGCTTGTTCAGATGATTTTGGGAGATTAGTGAATTATGGAATTATAGTGCTTCTGGTGATATGAGTACAAGTTGGAAAAGAACATTATTAATGTTGGTAATGTTGGTTTATACTCCATTATGGTTATCGGCTATATATTGACAAATTGAGGACTTGATCACCCTTAATCTCTTGTTGATAGTAGACAAAATCGTGATTGGATGGCATAGACGTATCTTGCTAGCTTGATAGTGCGTAAAGTGATGAATGTTATGTCGCGAAGATAGTTACTCTCTAATTGGTGGGAATTAACGGAAAAGTATCCATGAATAGTTGAGAGGTAATGAACAAGTCGGGGGAGCTAGTTTATAGGCGAGATGGCTCGCAAAGGGAATGATTGAGAATGTCGAGTGAATAACGATTTCGTGATGGATGTTTAATAAAGTGTGAACTAGATTAAGACTTGTGAACCATGTAGTTGACGGAAAGACTTAACGTGGACGGTGACTTAAGATGAATTATCAGAGTTGCGCAACAGATGTGTAAGGTGGCGCAGTTGCTATGCGTGTGCGTTTGTTAAAGGTGAAGGACTAGGTATCAGAAGCCTAGGAGAATGATATGTCTGGATCTACATGTTTGATTTGGTGTGTGTTGAGATGAGAATGATGTACCAGAAATATGGTATTTTCTCGTGAATACTTGCCGAGTTTATAAGGATGATATAAGGGATTATAGTTGATGGTGGAGTTGGGTGTATTCATCGAGCGATCTTGTTAAGTTGACGTTATACTGGTTTGGTTTCTGTTGTCATGATATTGTTGTTGGTTACTATAAGTAAGAAGTGATACTTCATACTATGACTGAGTCGAGTATGCTGGCTATGTTGATGTCACTATAAGAGTAATACGACATGGCGGAGATAGAGTTGTTGGTATTTGTTGAAGATTGGTATGCATAATTATGGGAATGAAAATACGTACGTGTTCTGGTGTTGGTAATATTGTTAATACGATAATGGTGTGGCGTTGAACACTCAAGTATATGAGGGTTATGATTGTTTCTACATTAAGAATCGATATGTCAAGTATTGTTGAGAAGTGATGATTCTGTTGCTAAGTTAATGAAGTGAGATTGTATCTCCACGTATAAGCGTGTTATAGTTGTTGCTACTTTAAGGGTTGATAAGCCGGGAGATTCCGGAGGTGGTTAGTAAGTTGTTAACGAGTATGTCGTAGAGATGTCGAATGATTGACACTGGATTTAAGCCAGATTGAGTTGTTTTGGTAGTCGAAGGGTTATCAAACGCAACTGAGAATTGGAGAGTTGGAAGCGAAATTGAGGATGGTTATGTCGGATGGATTTTCGAGGACGAAAATATTCTAAGTGGGGGAGAATTGTAACGCCCCGAATTTAATTAATTATTTAATTAAATTGATTAAGGATTTATTCGTTGGAATTAGTCGAAGTCAAAATTTATCGGTATTATTCTAAAGGCGTAATTTGGATTAATGTATTGATTTGTGCAGTCAAGTGTGGTCGAATTAGTCGGAGGATTATGAATTTGCGAGTCGGTATATTTAAGTTATGGATCGATGGTAGATGTGGAATATTATTGGAAATAATATTCGGTTATGTTGTGTGGTTATTTACTTATGTGTGTTATTTGGATTAATTGAGTAATTAAAGAGATATTATGAATTGAGCCTAAGTGGAAGGAATATAACACAATGGATGAGTTATGGGTTAAGCCCATTAGTGAGAATGAGTAGTAAGAGTTAGGGTTTTAGAGGTTTGGTCTTATAACTCATTTTTCGGAAAAAGAAGAGAAATAAGAGAAATAGGAGAAAGAAGAGAAAGAAGAGAAAGAAGATAAAGAAGGGAAGAAAGAAGAAAGCTATGGCATGAAGAGAGGAATCACTCCATTGAAGATGAGGCTTTTGCTAAGGATAGGGTGGGGTTCTTACTCTTTAAGGGTTGGCATGATGATGGGTATGGTAGAGATTAGGTTTCATAATTGGAATCCATGAATGTGTGAAGAATTGTAATGTTGATGAATGTCCAAAATTGGTAAATGGTTTGCTGAGAATTGGATGTATTATTAGAGGTTTAGATGAGTGGATGGTGTTGTGAATTATGTTCAACCTTTAACCTTTCAATTTCATAGTTTTGTATTGTTAGGGTTTATGCTAGATTCCATGAATTTGTGGTTGAAAATATGTTTTGAATGATGTTTGATGACATGTGCTGATGGATTTCGTGTTTATACATGTTTAATTGATGTTTAAAATGAGTTTAGGGTGGGGGAAGGGTGATTATGCAGGTCTGTTACCGTTTCTGAATTTCTGCACAATCGCGCCTCCGCTAAGCGGAGCTAGTCCGCTAAGCGGACCTTGCTTTGCATTTCGCTTGTGGACCCCTCCGCCGATGGTCCGCTAAGCGGAGCTCAGCAAAGGTTCGCTTCTGCTTAGTCCCGCTGGTGGTCCACTGAGCGGACTCTGTTGTATGCAAACGTTTCCAAACTTTGAAATGTCATAACTTTTGATTCGTAACTCCGTTTTTTGCGGTGTTCGAAGCGTTGGGAAGCTAATGAAATTATCTATGTGATAGAAGTGGAATGGTTAGCACATGATGAATTAATTAAGATGTTGTTAACAAGTAATTATGTATATGTACGTTATAACTTGATAATTTGTGAATAACATTGTGACGACATGTTAAGTAGTGTAATATTCATGATGTGTGTGAATGATATGTGTTATTTGAATGTTCTTGTGGAGAATGATTACTTGATGACTTAATTATGATGTGGATGTTTTAATAACATGTATGTTTGTGAATATGTGTTATGGTTTGATGGAAGGTAAATAACATGTGTTGATATGATACGTTGTAAGTTATTCATATTGTATACCATAATGAATTGATGAGGATGTGCACACATGTATTGGAAATCGTTTACTACATGTATAATGAGATGTTGAATTGGTGAATACTATGAGTATGATTTATATGTGAGCGATAACATGTTACTGGAATTGTATTTATGTAATATGTGAATTGATGTTGATTGATAATAATAATAATGTTGGCATGATATGTGATATGATATTCATGATGAGTGTGAATGATTATATGCTAATTGTTATGATGATTACTTGAATTGTGTAATAAGACGAACTGTTGATGTTTGTTGTTAACATGATGAATTTGTTATCGTTGTGCTAGTATGTGGAGTTTATTGTTGTTGTCGTAGACCCAATGATCAATGTTGATAAGTTGTAATTGTGACGTATTGTGAAGTGAAGTGATGCATTCTTATGAATGATGATGATTTTGTTGTTGGTGAAGTTTGACATTATATTGATAATGATCGATGGTGATTTAGACAATGTTGTGACGTATTGTTTATGTGTTTTGTGGATGTTATGTGATGTGAAGTGGTGAAATTATGTATGATCTATATCTCCTATATTATTTATCATGCATTCCTTTATATTGTAACATATCTCACCTCTTTGCTCATATTTTCCCTACCATGGGAAATGGGCAGGTACTCAAGATTAGCCGTGGATGTTCGAAATTATTATGTGAAGTCTTTATGTTGCTTTATGACAAGTCGAGTTGGTGTCCATTGCTCTGATACGTTGCACTCGGGGCGTTTAGTCGTTATTGTTTAATTGTTGTATTCTATGTTGACATTTATTTTAAGTTGAATTGAAAGATGTTTATAAGTATAAGTTGGAAGTTGTGGATGAAGTTATGTTTCCGAATGCTATGTATCATTATTAAATGCAATATAAGTATGTTTGTTGGTTTAAGTTGAAATGTGACATCCCATTGTTTGTCGAATATTATTAAATGCACTCTGATTTTCGCTTATAATTGCGGGGTAGATTTGGGGTGTTACAAGAAACCTACCATTAACTTCAGGATTGTTTGTGTTTTCCATAAGGATCATTGATTATTCAGAAGTGATAAGAGAGGTTAATTGGTGTTCTTGTTGTAAAATATATGAAAAAACCTTGGTGACATCTGGGAGTGGCTCGACCATGAGGATTTGAGACTTGACATGGTTGAAGTTGAAATTCATACCTTTCAAGAAACAGATGACATACTCCATATCTCGTTGTTTTTTTATGGTGATATGAGTTCCATAGGTTTAATTTGGAAGGATTTGAAGGGTCTTGAATTCATCCCAAAGAGTCTTCAACTCGTTAAAATATGTAGTCTCTGATTTATAACTTTGTCGCATGGAATGAATTTGTTATAGAAGATCAGATAAGCGATAATAATCACTCTTTGAGAAATGGTTTTGCAAATCTGTCCATACCTGGACTGCCTTATTGATATAGATGGTACTTTGAGCAATGTCGAGTGAGAGCGATGCAGAGATCGAAGAAAGCACAATGTTGTTGCAACTTTCCCAAGTTTCGAAGAGAGGATCATCTTCTTGAGGTGTCATGAGTTTTCCATTGATGAACTTGATCTTGTTCTTTCTCAAAAGCGCTCTTTTCATTGAACGACTCCAAGATTCGTCGTTATTTTTTGATAATGACTGAGAAACAAAAAGGATTGCACCATTATTTTCGGTGGGGTGAAGATAATATGTACTGGATTGATCAAGAGCCGAATTCTTTGTGGATTAATTTTGGTGTTTTGATTGTTATTATGGTTATTACTCGAGACTAAAGTAACAAACTAAACTAAACCTAAATAACTAACTTAATTGAATTACAATTAATAAAATATAGTTTAATAATATTACATTCAGTTTCAATTCAGCTTAGTGACACAACAAAATATATTAAGTTGATCCTGAAACTTATAATATCTTATCTCCCTAATTAAAATTCTTATTTTAATTTTGAGTTAAGTTAAAAAACATATAATAAAAAAATAAAAAAATATTTTATCTCTATAAAATTTCATTTAATTATAAAAAATGAAATATAATATAATATAAATAAAAATAAACAATTTTTTTGAAAATAATAAAAATTAATATTTATTTTGTAGAAAAAAACATTTAAAAAATTTTTTTTTTATTGAAAAATTGCAGAAATATTAAATTTACTTATTTTATAGAAAATTTACATAAAAAGTTTTTACAATGATAAATTTGTTATTTATATATAATATATAACATATTTTATATGACATATCCAACCCTCATAATTAGTTAAAATTTATAAATTGATAATGTTAATAAAATTTTATAAAAGTTATTGAAATTTATTTCATTACTTTCAAATATTTTAATATTATTTTTTAATTTATTAAATTTCAAAATGATTAAAAATTAATTTTATAAAAATAAATATAACTTTTGTTGTGTAATTTGATGTCAATATTAAGTATTTATCAAACACATAAAATAATAATATTATTATTTTTTTACACACATGATAGAATATGTCTATCATATCACTATCATATTATATTTTTTTATCAAATTCTTTATCATAACATACATGTCTCTATTTTATTATGTATACTTTAAAATTTTGAAAATTCTTTTTAAAAAGAAAATTGATTTATAAATATCAATAATTTATTTATATTTATACATAAATATAAATAAAAGTTATCGTCAAAGATTGAATCATAAATCAATCATTTACACCTATTTAATTTAACAAACATATTAGTTGAACTACCACATTCATCTAATATCCTTATGTTTTGTTTGTAAGTTTGGAGGAGAAGAGAGTCAAGAGACATGAAAAAAAAAATAGAAGGATTAAGTGAAAAGATTGAAAAAGTTTGGTGATGGGAGTTTTTGAAGATAAGTTTAATTTGGCTTTGTTAAACTATTTTTATGTGTATAAAATTTGAAAATAATAAAACTTCTTTTTAAAACAATTTTTGAATTTTTTTATTTGAGAGTTTTAAAAATTAAAAAACTTTTAGTTTTGAAAATTAGAAAGAAAAAAAAGAGAAAAATGACACGCTTTTTATTAATGACAAATTTATGATATTGTGTAAATTAAAACACTTTTTAAAACTAGAATTATCAAGCATATTTTCTTTTTTTCTTCGAAATTCTTTTTTAATATTGATTTACAAAATAGTTTTTAAAAATTAAAAATTAAAACTCATTTAAACGAGGCTTTATTTTTATTAAAAGAGAAAAAAAAATTGTGTAACTAAAAAATTATATGAAATGTAGGATTCCTCAATTGTGGAAGTTCCAAATCCATGACAATGCTTTTATTGTAGACCAAAATAGAGGGAAATAGATCACCCACGTCTTACAATTTCAATCTTGCGATCGCTACTGCCCTTCATCTAATGATTTGGAATTAATTATAAATAAATAAATTGTTTGGAAAAGAACAAACTATCTAGATAAATAGTTAAAATGAAAGAATCCAGATCCAAATTAGAGTCGTACTAAAATAATAAATATAGGAAGACAAACTCGTTCTTGGAAGAATGTTGGAAGGCACAGTATCTTCCTAGCGAACAAATATCTGGATATTTTTAGTTACATTTTATGAAAATCAATAAGGAAATCATTTTAGAAAAGACAATATTTATTTATTTTTGTTCAAAAAAATTTACTACACTAAAGGGTATGTTTGGATATCACGAAATGAACGGAGCGGAATGGAATGGAGCGGAGTGGGATGGAGCGGAGTGGAACGGAGCGGAACGAATGTACCATTCCATTGTTTGGAAATTTTAGAACGGAATAAGACAAATTATTCATTCCGCCCAAATTGGAGGGGAAGGAATATGGTGGTAAGTGATGGAATGGAATGGAATCCATACCACTCTTTTCCGCTCCGCTCCATCCGTTTTTAAATTATCCAAACAACGGAATATCATTTTATTCCATTCCATTCCGCTCCGCTCCATCCGATTCCATCAAAATGCATTGTAGCATTTGTCAACAACAAAATAAAGATGCCTGCAGCAAAAATAGTAACTAGTAAAATGTGGGTTTAGATATTTGTTTTCATTTAAATGGAAAAAGACTAGATGGAGATACAATGGAAACATGATTTTAAGAAAGTGTTTGAGTTTTAAACATAATAAGTGATGTTCGTACTCAAAAATAGGTGTGTTTAAATTTAAATTGGTTTAAATAAAAATGACAAATAAATTTTAAAAACTCAAAAACTACGGAAGATCAAATAAGTTTGAATGTGTTTGAATTCTCTTTTATAAAACTATTTATATCAGATTGAATTTAAAATTAATTTTCTAAATTTGATCAAAACGGAACTGAAATCACGTATATATGATTTAATACTAATTTTTTTATTAATATAATATATTACATAATTTATTATTTACTAATATTTAATTGGTTTTAAAAATATTTATTAGTTTAATTCATCAATTATTTTTAAAATTTATTTGTTTAAAAATAATCATTATTCTTATTTTATAATTTTAATATATTATATGTTATATATTATTTTAAACCTATTGTTTTATATAAAATTTTGTAATATTAATCTTAATAAGAAAATTATAATTTATACTTTAGATATTAAAAATTTAATATAAATTAAATTACATAAATGTGGATCGGATTCAATTTTTTAACTAGTTCTCTGTATTTAAATTAAACCACGAGTGATTTTATCTTTAAATCTTAAGAATTTCTTTCTTAAAATTGATCTAAATTACACTACGAACACCCTAACTCTCAAGAGAGCGGAGGAATAATTGAACATCTTTTAAAGTTAGGGTTAAATATGTTTTTACTCTTTATAAATATCTCAAATTTTATTTTTAATTTCTATTAAAAAAAGGATATATTTTTGTCCTTGTAAAGTTTTTATGCATGCAGTTTTAGTTCCTGTTATTTTCTAAAGTTTTGAAAAATATTTAATTATCCTTTAAATTTTAAATTTTTGAATAACTTTTTTCATACATGTTTAGAATAATGTAAAATATTTATTTACCAAATTTTAAAATTTTTTAAAATGAGAAGAATTAAATATGAATTTTTTAAATTTCAAAAGATTGAAAAAATTAATGAAAATTTCGAATAAGAAATCAAATTTTGAGTTCTTTTTTCTCAAGGAACGTTTTATAACGTTCTAAACATATCTGGAAAAAAATCATTCAAAAATACATATTGGTTTAATAGCTGAGACTAAAACTACGTGCATAATAATTTTGTAAGGACTAAATCATGTTATTTTTTTATAGGAATCAAAAGCAAAATTTAATAATTTTATAGGGACCAAAAACATATTTAACCCTTAAAGTTATTATTTCTTCCTAACAATTTTTCTGGAATAAGGGTTTTACCCAATTGAATTTGTTTCGAAAACAATTATCTTTGATTTAGATATTGTTTTGTGTAATAGGTACCGACCATTTGTTTGTTATTCATCACATTATGGCTTTGCTTAAATAATTTGATATATGATCTTTAGGTGGTTTGGGAGACAGGTGGCTCTGTCACAGTCTTTTGCTTATCGTAATGGGCCACGAGGAGCAATCATATAAGTGAAAGAGACATCATATATTTACCTGAAATCTTAAGATATTGGATATATGAATAGTCTCACTTTTTAAAGCAATATAAGACTTCTAACTCACACTTGTATCTTAACAATGTTCTCTCAAGAGTGAGTTCATCCACTATGATCTCCCTCAAGCAGAAACTCTTTTATTCACATACACTTATATCCCCATTGACACCCTTACTACGTCACTGACACTTTAACGGAACACATCACCTTAAAGCGTTAGATATGTGAGACTTGTAAGTCATATTTGTATATCTACAATCTTCCCCTCAAGTGTAGGTCCATTTGCTATTCCTTTTGATATAAGGAGTCAATCTCTTATTTGAACTATCGGCTCTGATTCCACTAATAAAGTATGAGGAGAAGTATTCATATTTGATCAAGAGCAGTCACGTAAGTGAGAGAGACATCATATATTCACTTAAACTAAGTCTTAAAATATTTAGTTTACAAGTCATCTCATTTATAAAGTGGCATATGTTTTTCTAAACAATATGAGATTTCAACTCATACTTGTGCTTTAAGATGGTAGTATTTTACATTTGGGTTGGTTATGATATGATATAGTTTAGTATTTTACATTTGGGTTGGTTATGATATGACATAGTTTGTTCTATATGGTAGGACTAGCAATGATGTTATCTTTTTGGAAAAATATATATCTTATTAATAAAAAAATGTAGACAAATTTAATCATGAAAATAAAGAAATGTAAATTGGTGTAGATAATTCTCAATTGTCTGCCACATTACTAAGAATTTTGAGCGTGTATATTATAGACAAAATGCATGGTTTTTGGGGAATCATTACATGAGTTGATTGCGAGGGAACATACATAATTATTCAGGTTTCCACTACATTAAACTTAGGGCAGATAATGAGATGTTGTTTGTGATGATATTAATTAGTGGATTGGTTGAAAAACTTTTTTTGTTGTGTGGATATATTGCTTTCATAATGGACATTAATTATGAAAGTACAAGTCGTTATTCCCACACTTTTGAGAAAATTATGATTAGTTTGATGAAAACATCATTTAATGGAGGTGTTTTCTTTGATTCCGTAGAGGAAGTACAAGAATGAAGTTGAATTTATAAGAGCATTTTTTAATATCCAAGTTTTTCAAAAAGAATTTACAAATAACCAACATTTAAAAAATATTACACAAATAATTAAAAATTAAAAAGAAAACACACTGTCGCCAGGTCCAATCGGTCTAGCGACAATGTGTTTTTTTTCTCAATTTTTGATCATTTACGTAATATTTTTGAAATGTTGATTATTTGTAAAAAAAAATTAAAAAACTTGGATATTGAAAAAAAAATCAATTGTTGTGCCTAGTGCATTCGTTTCTTTTCTAGTTAAGCTTTCTTGATAATAGTCCATTATCCTTTTTCTTTTTTTAATTGATTTTTAAATCGAAAAAAGTAGCCATTAATGTTAGCCTGACTAACCAAATCTATAATCAATGAGAATATATCAATAATCAATAAATAAATATGAATCTCAACAAAGACAAAGTTCAAAAAAAATTAAATACATATTTCCAACTTCAAACTTAAAAGAAGCATAGTCTTTAATAGAAAAAATATTAAGAGTGCACGAATTTTCTAGCTAAAACCAAAATGAATAACATAACAAATATTTGAAATCAGCTTCAAACAGAGTTGTTTGAAGAACAATGGCCTCACATTGAAATTTTAATGATAATAAGTTACAAGAGAAAATTGTATTCTCTAATATTTATTTCATGTGTAGAAAGCTACATGAAACTACTCTTTGACATTATTATTTGAACTATATATGTGTTTGGAAAAGCAACACTTGGTACCTTGATTTAACCCTAACGAGCATCATCAATCCTCTGCCCGGTTTGGATCAGACTCTTTGGACTTTCTGAAGAGTATTGGAGCTCGAAGATTTTATATGTGGTTGCAAGTTCTATTGGTAGCACTATTTATATGGATGACACAACCACCAAATCTATGCTTGACAAAACTTTTTGTCATTTTGCTCGAATTTCGATAGACTTGGATCTGACTAGTAAATTTAGAAACAAGATCCTTGTTGAAAGGAAAAAATGTGCCTTATTTGTGGATATCTCCTATGAAAACATCTTAGAGTTCTATGACCACTGTAAATTCATTGGCCATAATGTTGGTAATTGCAGGGAAATCATCAGAAATATTGACATGGACAAAGGAAATACTATACAAGAAAGTAGAAAAATGTCTATGTTAAGAAAAACAAAATGGAAATCATGTGAATAATAAGAGTTATACTCCTTAAGAAAAATAAATTTGTCTCTCAAAATAATGAGGGGACTACAAAGAAGACTAACTTTCCTAGTGCAAAATTGGATTATCAGGTTGTAAATGAAAGAATCTCAAAGGCTACTAGTCTTCCTCCTACTAATGTGGGTTCACTAGGATAAAGATGTTTCCTCAATACCCTTAGTTTTATTTTCTACTCATCACAAGGATGGTCTAGATGGATTACTTGTAATCAGAGAAACATAATGGTGTTAGAACAAGATTTGGTTCTGCAATACGTCTCTGAGTTTTGATGATAACAATGTGTATGAACAATTTTGTTATACTAACGTTTATTATTGTTGAGTACTTAACAAACAGGTTTGATTCTGATCAGAAGGCGTGGCCAAAACATCAGAAGCCATCAGGTTATATTTTCGTGCTACAAGGTTCTGGTGAACAGTATTAACAACTTCAGAAGCAGAAGCATATAAAGTAATCACTCTGATAGAAATTCTGAAGAAACCAGTTTTGAAGACCAAGTGTTGAAAGACTCTGAAGACGTGGTTCTGGAGACTCTGAAGACTTGAAGTTCTGAAGACTCAAGTTTCTGAAGACAAAAGGATTCTGAAGACCAAGTGCTGAAGACTTGAAGTTCTGAAGAATTCAAAGTTCATTCTTTTTCTTCCAACTCATGCTGTGAGCCTTTGAAGTTCAAGAAGAAAAAGTTAACGTTATACTGTAGTACAAAAGTACAAGGTACATGCGAATGTTTCGCTCAACTCCAAGAAAAGGACGGACGTTGCGTACTATCTTGTTTCCCACTACAAACAAGTTGCCAACATTCTGCAAGATTCAGAATTCGCCCTCCAACGGTTATATTATTTTATTGGATATAAAAGGGCTTGAAGACTCAAAGAAGAAGTTGAACCTCAACGAACACACTCACTCTGTATAGATTGTTAATAGCTTCATTTTTCTTTTAGTCTTAGATTTGAAAAAGAGATTTTACATCCTGCTTGTGTAGAAGAATTTATACTATAAATAAACCATGATCAAAGGTTGTTTGATCGTCCCTTGAGAGTCTAAGAATTTGTTAGTCACAAGAGGTTACTTGTGCAGGTTGTTAGTCACATGGGTTGCCTTGCAGGTCGTTAGTCACAGGGGTTTTCTGTGCAACGTTAGTCACTGGTTGTTGCCCTTGCGATTGTAATCGGTTCGATTATACTGGATTAAGTCCTCGATTGAGAGAGGCGAAATCACCTCGGAAGGGTGGACTGGACTAGCTTGAGGGTTTATCAAGTGAACCAGTATAAAAATAAATTGTTCTTTCCTTTCTACATCTTTTAGTTATTATCAATAGTAAGGAACTTGTTGTTTCAAAGAAAGGGGAAATGTTTTTATAAAAAGATTTGTGTTTTAAAAAACCTATTCAACCCCCCCCCCCTTTCTAGTGTTTTTCACACCTTCAAATGGTTCAAGAAAAATTATCAGGAAATCTTAATGAGGATGATGCATAGTTCTAATGGTTCATAATTTGTAGATGGAAAACAAATGGAAAATAAACTAGATGTTGAAGTTGAAAACAATGCTCTTCCCTATTCAACAAGACATGGATTTTCTTAAATAATCCTAGGCTATTATGGAAAATGAGACAGATAAAAATGATTTTGATACTTAGAACAATTTCCTATCGGTGGTCTCAAAGAAGTCTAAGAAAAAGAGCAAACAAGTTCAAAAACCAAGCAAGGTTGGACCTAGCATTATGGCAAGGGTAGTTTCTCTTAAAAACTTTCAAATGAAGTGCTTTTTCCTGGAATGTTAGAGGGTTGTCTAATTATCCCTAAAAATTATCTTCCAAAAATCTTATTGTGAAGCACAAACTTGAGTGTTGACTTATTGCTGATCCTAGGATGTCTTTGGAAAGTCTGCAACACTCTAAAATTTAGACCAATTATTTAATTAAGAATTTAATTAATTTAGGGGGAATATGTGAATATTATTAGTATTATGATTTAATTGTGAATCTATGTGATGTTTGGATGAATGTGATGTGTGAGGTCGATGTGTGATATATTGTTTGTTATGTGGTGTTGCGGGGTACTATTGAGTTAAGAGATAATGTGAGATGATTAGAACTTAAATAATTAGTTGATAATTATTTAGATACAATATTGTTTATTTAGAATTATTATTATTCGAATTGAATAATAAGTTGGTATTAATTGGATTTAATGATAATAGTTAAAATGATTAGTTATATTAAAATAAATAAAATATATGATGTAGAAATAATAAGGGCAAGATGGTAATTGGTGAAACGATTAATGAGGGTAAGATAGGAAGACCATAGAAAGGATCCAGGGGTTAAACAAGGAAAAGAGAGAAAAGGATTTCATTTTATATGATCGAAGTTTAGAGAAGAGGCAAAGAGAAAAAAAAGCTAGGGCACGAAGAACTCGAAGGGATTTGTAGAGAGAACGCGGCGAGAATCAAGGCCAGCTACGATCTAAGGTAAGAGGAGTTATCATAATTCTTATAATTGATACAAGGTTTAGATAATTGTAGGTTGGGTTTTTGCTTGGGATTTTTGTGATGAATTTGATGTTTATGATGAAATTATGATTATTGATGCTTGGACTGTGTTGTTAGTATGTGTAGCAACCTGCATTAAAAATTTATGTTTAAATGAGCCGCCACCCACTATTTGTTTTATGGGAAAGTGATTAAATTAGACAAAGGGAAGGTGTTAGACACCCTTTGCCTCCCTTCTACTCAAGGGGACCCATTTGACCTTTAGGTTTAAAAAATAAAAATATATGAAATAAAAAAGCGATTCTTATGTGTAATAAGGGTTATTTGGAAAATTGTTAGTTTAAAAAAAAGTATTAATAATAATAAAAAAATTGGCCTCATATTATATGAGATTTAAGTCATTGGCCAAAAAGGGAAAAAATTCCAAGGGTTGGGAAAATAAGATTATGATCGTAAAAATTTAAACCAAAGTGTAGCAACAATAAAATATGAGAGAAAAGAGAATGCCTCATGTTTCATCATTGGCCAAAAATAAACATTTTTTTAAAAGAGGAAACCTCATATGAAATCATTGGTCATAGAATAAATATTTTTTAAAAGGGGATCTCATATGAAATCATTGGCCCCAAAATCATATGAATTTTGATAAAAGGGTTTAAAAAGTTTTTGTGTAAAAAAAAAGGTTTGTCGGCTGTTGTCTGTTAAATAAACATGACTAGGGTTTGTTCAAGACAAACTTTGGGACAAACCTTCAAGAAGGAGGAGGAAAAAAACGTAGAAAAAAAAGTTGAAAAAATGTGTTTGTGAAATTGTACCTGAAAAGGAAAAATCCTCCTCCCAAATGTTAGAAAATGACATGTATTTATACTAAAGAAATTTGTTAAATAAAAGAAAATAATTAAATTAAAATTAGGGGACAATCAGATATTATTTGCAGAGTGCCACAAACAGGACCAAATTCATTCCTTCATCACCAAGATATAAAAAGTGCTAGAAATAACAAATTAGACTTTAAAAACTTTTTTTTATTTTTTTAGCTATAAAATGCATAAAAATGTGATTTAAATGAAAAAAAATTAAAATTACCTAAAATAAAAAATGAAAATTAAATTTAAATAATAAAAAAAATACAATTTTATGATATTTTTTGTAATTTTGGAACTAATGGAAAAGTGGAAAGAAAGTTAAAAATGAAATAGAATACAAAAAGTGAGGGAGGCGGAATTTGAATTCAGGACATTTCACCTATACTTCCTTACTCATGTTCCTTAACCAATTATGCTATCTTTAATTATTCGAAATAAGAAAACAGTTAAAAGTATATAAGGACGAGCAAGCATTTGATATTTTTTAAAATATAAATAATTTTAAATAAACTATCATATTGTTTGAATAGACTTGAAAATGAATATTTTTTAAAAACCAAGATGTTAGTGTAAGTAAATCAAAGAAATTTAAAACCCAAAATATAAATAAACCAAGGAATTTTATAAAACTCAATTTTAAGATTATATGATTTTTTGAAACGGGTGGACAAATTTAGGATATGACTGTATCAATAATGATGTTAGTGTTAGACGCTGGCCTAAAGATCTAGAGGGGGGGTGAATAGATCTCACTGAGTTTTTACGGATTTTTCTACTGACTCGAGCGAAAGCGGTTCTGAATCGACTTGCGTCTATTCCGGACCGCTATTGCAAAGGTCGTATGTGTTTCAAAACCAAAAAGTAAGTGGAATTGATGGTGAAGTAATATGATGGCTAACCAATACGTTTAACAACTGAAAACCAATTAACTCCTAGATTGACAACTTTGATTTACAATGCAGTAAGATTGGATTAAGCAAAAACACAAACACTTGGTGATACGTTCAAATTGATAGTGATTCAAGTTGTGGTGAATTGTGATGTTTGTGCAGAACTTTAATTCACAATTTTAACACTTGAATCGTTGATCAATTTTGCACTTATAACCAATTATGAACAGAAAGTAAAAGAGAAAGTAAAAGCGACAAGAACACGATATTTGTTTAGGCAGTTCGTCGATCGTCCTCGCTACGACTACGTCTGCCCCCAATTCCAAATTGAAATTGGGTAATCTTTCATTAATGTTGAAAGTAGTATATACAAAGAAGATAACAAAGCGATAAACGATAAACCAATTATGTCGATCCTTTGAATCTTCTTCCCCCTTAATCTTGAGCCAGATCAAGGTTATCCAAGAGCTTCACTTTGATTCCCTTCTGCAGTGTCTTGATTCCTTGAACTCCCCGTTCCTCAATCGTTACACTCAGCCGAATCCTCAATGAACGCCTCTTGATAAAAACCCCCAAGAACCACCCGTCGTGGAGGACAAAACCCGCAGATTTTATTCACCAACAAACCCCACAAACCTTCACCCACTAGGAATCTTCAATTCCGTTCCATGGACGTTATCGAACTCATCACTAACCCGCAACGCAAGAATGATTATGTGTAATTGTGTTGGAGATGATGAAGAACGAAGATGAGAAGCGTTTGTGTATCTTTCAATCGTTGGTGTTGCTTGAATAATTACCCTTGCACAATATATATGATTGCATAACAGTTAGAACCAAGAAAAACTGATTTTTGAACTTTCTTGATCAGTTAGGTCGACCACTTGTAGTGCTTAGGTCGACCTAACAGAGCTTGCAGAATTTTGCTCCCAGTTAGGTCGACCTGTTGAAGGAGTAGGTCGACCAGAATCCTCTTCTGATGCATTCTGGGGACATTTTCACAGATTAGGTCGACCTAGTTGATGTGTAGGTCGACCTAACAGGCTGGTATGTAGAATTCATCAATTTAGGTCGACCTAAATGATGTGTGAGTCGACCTAGCAGGGATATATGAGTTTTTCTCCATTTTAGGTCGACCTGGGTTGATGGTAGGTCGACCTAACTGCTGTTTTTCTGCATTCTTCTTGTTTTGCTTGTGTTGAGGCAACCTATAAACATATAAACATAATGGGTTGACCTATGAGTGATCAATGCTTGCTTTTCTTTAAGTTTTCTGCTTCCGTCTTGTTGTTTGAATGCTTATTTGAGTTTGCCATGAATCAAAAACATCTTTGAGTGTAATCTTGTATTCACATACTCCCCCTTTTTGATGATGGCAAACCATTCGACTAAGCTTTGGTAGTAAATGATAAAGACTCAACAGAGCTCCCCCGTACATCCAGCATCTATCTCTCAACAGGGCAATCTCTCAACAAAGCTCCCCCGTACATCCAGCATCTATCTCCCCCTTTGTCAACATCAAAAAGAGAAAACAGGAGAATAGGAGAGTAACAAGAGAACCATAGATAATAATACTAGCATGTACAGTATAGTAGGTAAAAGGTAGTCAATGATAGAATGAGACACATATGTGAGCAGGAGCAGTTTTTATGCATGAAGTCACTATAAGCATGTTAATTGATAGCATATTATAGTATCAATAATATTTTTGGAAGTGAACAACAATTACGTTACCGCTTTTTCAATATGACGCCTGGCTTGATGATGAACTACCTTTACGCTAAGAAAAATGTTAGCAAGACAAATAGATATATACATAAAGTAAAGAAATAATATTAAGAGAAAACAAACGTAATTAGCCCAAATTAGAGATATCGAGTATCCCTAATTCCCTACGAATGTTGAAATATTGCTCCGTTGCTAGAGGTTTGGTGAAGATGTCAGCTAGTTGCTTCTTGCTTTCTACATGTTCAAAAGTAACGTCTCCTTTCTCTACATGATCTCGTAGAAAGTGATGCCTTATTTCAATATGTTTGGTACGTGAGTGTAAGACAGGATTTTTACTCAAGTTTATGGCGCTTGTGTTGTCGCACATGATAGGTATGTGATCAAGCTTAATACCAAAGTCAAGAAGTTGTTGCTTGAGCCATAATATTTGTGCACAGCAGCTTCCAGCAGCTACATATTCTGCCTCAGCAGTGGATAATGCAACCGATACTTGTTTCTTACTATGCCAACTTATTAATGAGTTTGAGAATAGATGACACGTTCCACTAGTGCTTTTTCTATCGGATTTGCAGCCAGCAAAATCTGAATCGGAGAATCCTACCAAATGACACTCATTTCCTTTTGGATACCATAGGCCATATGTAGTAGTTCCACGTAAGTATCGCAGAATTCTTTTGACAGCTTTCAAGTGAGATTCTTTTGGACAAGATTGATATCTTGCACACATACACACACTAAACATAATGTCTGGTCTTGAGGCAGTAAGATACAATAGTGAACCTATCATACCTCGGTATAATTTCACGTCAACCTCTTTACCTTTCTCATCTTTGTCTAGATTTGTATTTGTTGCCATAGGTGTGTCAATTTCCTTTGCTTCACTCATTCCAAATCTTTTGAGCAGCTCCGTACAATATTTAGTTTGATTCACAAACGTTCCATGACTGAGTTGCTTGATTTGTAGGCCAAGGAAGAAATTTAGCTCACCCATGAGACTCATCTCAAATTCACTCTGCATAAGCTTAGAAAAGTCTTTGACAAGTTTTGCATTAGTGGACCCAAATATAATATCATCTACATAAATTTGGACTAAGAGAATATCCTTATCTTTTCTTTTAATAAAGAGAGTAGTATCAACTTTACCTCTAGAGTACCCTTGACTAAGGAGAAATTTGCTCAAACGTTCGTACCAAGCCCGAGGGGCTTGTTTAAGACCGTATAGAGCACGTTTCAGCTTATAAACATGAGTTGGATACATGTAATTCTCAAAGCCGGGTGGCTGAGCAACATAGACTTCTTCATTTATATAGCCATTTAGAAAGGCACTCTTAACATCCATTTGGAATAGTTTGAAGTCTTTAGAACAAGCATAAGCAAGTAAGAGGCGAATAGCTTCGAGACGTGCTACAGGAGCGTATGTCTCTTCATAATCAATACCTTCCTCTTGATTGTAACCTTGGGCAACTAATCTAGCTTTGTTTCTAGTAATAACACCGTTTTCATCAAGCTTGTTACGAAAAACCCATCTAGTGCCTATTACTTGATGATCTCCCGGATGAGGGACTAAGTCCCAAACATCATTCCGTTTAAATTGGTTTAATTCTTCTTGCATGGCCATTAGCCAATGCTCATCAAGTAATGCATCCTAAGCGTTTTTCGGCTCAACTTGTGAAACAAAAGCAAAATGATGGCAGAAGTTACTTATCTTTGAGCGTGTTGTAACGCCCCTTGAGATGTCTCCTATTATATTGTCAATTGGATGGTCTTTCACGTTTGTCCAGGCCTTGGGAAGTTCTTCATTGTTTGAGATGCTTTCTTTTTCATTTTCATTGTGAGACTCATCTTTCTCTCTCTCAGCATCTTTCTTTACAATACTTTCATCCTCATCTTCCTTATCCTTGACAATGTCTTCAGTGGATGGGCCTGCACCATTAAATGAAAGACCTTTCTCGACATATTTTGCATAAGATTCATCAAAAGAAACGTGTACTGACTCTTCTACTATAAGTAATCTCTTATTATATATTCGATATGCTTTGCTAGATTGTGAGTAACCAAGGAATATGCCCTCATCAGCTTTAGCATCGAATTTGCCAAGATTATCCTTACCATTGTTCAAAACAAAACACTTGCAACCGAATACATGGAGATGAGATACATTTGGTTTTCTACCCTTTAGTAATTCATAGGGAGTTTTGTTCAGTATAGGACGTATTGTTATCCTATTCAAAACATAACATGCTGTACTAATCGCGTCAGCCCAGAAATACTTTGGTAGATTACCCTCATTCAGCATTGTTCTTGCCAGCTCCTCTAGAACACGATTTTTACGTTCAACTACTCCGTTTTGTTGAGGTGTTCTAGGAGCTACACTTCCTTTACCAAGTATGGCTCCCCGATTGTTATCTCCATAGGTGACATACCCCTTTTTCTTTGCTTGAAACTCAACGAAAAGAGATAGGTCTCCAGTCATGTGTCTTGAACATCCGCTATCAAGGAACCACAACCTTTCGGCAATGTCAAGACACTTTTCAGCTTTCTTTTTCTTGTTTTGATGAGCCATGAAACATAGGTTTGCTGATTCTTCTTCATCGCTTGACGAGCTTTCACTAGATGAATCACTTTCCCATGCTATGTAAGCTCTTTTAGATTTGTTATGACCTTTGCTTTGGTTCTTCTCCTTTTCTTTCTTAAGGTATGGACAATCCGGTTTGTAGTGACCGGCTTTCCCACAATTGAAGCAAAGACCTTTGATCTTTCCTTTGTTGTCGTCATCTTGTTTGAACATGTTTGATTGCTTTCTATAGTTGATCAATCCTTTGTCGGAATGTTTTGCTCCATTTTTCTTTAGATATTTGTTGTATCTTCGCACAAACAGTCCCATTTCCTCATCATCGGAGTCTTCGTCATCACTTGTGTCACTATCCTTTGGCTCTCGTTTTGAGGTCTTGGAGCTCGAAGCTTTTAGAGCTATTGACTTCTTCTCTACCTCTTTCTCCATGTTCTTTTCTTTCTTTGTCCTCTTCTCATGCATGTCAAGGCATTTAAGATGTTGTTCATGTTCCTCTAGTTTACCAAAGAGAGTGGTAATGTCTAAAGTGTTGAGATCATTTGCTTCCTTAATTGCTGTAACTTTGGGCTGCCATTCCCTGTTCAAACACCTTAAGATTTTGTTAGTAGCAACTGCATTGGAAACAGGTCTATCAAGAGAATTTAATCGATTTTTCAGGTGAACGAATCTTTTCTGCATGCTTTCGATGGTTTCACCATCTTCCATGTGGAAAAGTTCGAACTCTTGAGTTAACGTATTGATCCTAGCTAGTTTGACATCATCCGTTCCCTCGTGGGCAACTTGCAATGTGTCCCACATAGCTTTAGCTGATCTACAATGGGAAACGCGATAGTATTCATCAACTCCTAGAGCTGAGATTAGAATGTTTCTCGCTTTCCAATCGTATGCATATTTCTTTTCATCTTCAGCATTCCAAGTATCTTCTGGTTTTGGAACAACTGCACCAGCTGCATTTGTCATAGTGATCTGAAATGGACCATTGACAATAGCTGTCCAGATGTTCCTATCAATTGCATTGATATGGACACACATACAATCCTTCCAATAGCCGTAGTTTTCTCCGTTGAAAACTGGAGCTCTATTATGAGCCCCTTTAGGTCCGGAAGCCATCTTTCCAATAAGTGTTTCACGTAGCACGGAATAAACCAGAGCTCTTGATGCCACTTGTTAGACGCTGGCCTAAAGATCTAGAGGGGGGGTGAATAGATCTCACTGAGTTTTTACGGATTTTTCTACTGACTCGAGCGAAAGCGGTTCTGAATCGACTTGCGTCTATTCCGGACCGCTATTGCAAAGGTCGTATGTGTTTCAAAACCAAAAAGTAAGTGGAATTGATGGTGAAGTAATATGATGGCTAACCAATACGTTTAACAACTGAAAACCAATTAACTCCTAGATTGACAACTTTGATTTACAATGCAGTAAGATTGGATTAAGCAAAAACACAAACACTTGGTGATACGTTCAAATTGATAGTGATTCAAGTTGTGGTGAATTGTGATGTTTGTGCAGAACTTTAATTCACAATTTTAACACTTGAATCGTTGATCAATTTTGCACTTATAACCAATTATGAACAGAAAGTAAAAGAGAAAGTAAAAGCGACAAGAACACGATATTTGTTTAGGCAGTTCGTCGATCGTCCTCGCTACGACTACGTCTGCCCCCAATTCCAAATTGAAATTGGGTAATCTTTCATTAATGTTGAAAGTAGTATATACAAAGAAGATAACAAAGCGATAAACGATAAACTAATTATGTCGATCCTTTGAATCTTCTTCCCCCTTAATCTTGAGCCAGATCAAGGTTATCCAAGAGCTTCACTTTGATTCCCTTCTGCAGTGTCTTGATTCCTTGAACTCCCCGTTCCTCAATCGTTACACTCAGCCGAATCCTCAATGAACGCCTCTTGATAAAAACCCCCAAGAACCACCCGTCGTGGAGGACAAAACCCGCAGATTTTATTCACCAACAAACCCCACAAACCTTCACCCACTAGGAATCTTCAATTCCGTTCCATGGACGTTATCGAACTCATCACTAACCCGCAACGCAAGAATGATTATGTGTAATTGTGTTGGAGATGATGAAGAACGAAGATGAGAAGCGTTTGTGTATCTTTCAGTCGTTGGTGTTGCTTGAATAATTACCCTTGCACAATATATATGATTGCATAACAGTTAGAACCAAGAAAAACTGATTTTTGAACTTTCTTGATCAGTTAGGTCGACCACTTGTAGTGCTTAGGTCGACCTAACAGAGCTTGCAGAATTTTGCTCCCAGTTAGGTCGACCTGTTGAAGGAGTAGGTCGACCAGAATCCTCTTCTGATGCATTCTGGGGACATTTTCACAGATTAGGTCGACCTAGTTGATGTGTAGGTCGACCTAACAGGCTGGTATGTAGAATTCATCAATTTAGGTCGACCTAAATGATGTGTGAGTCGACCTAGCAGGGATATATGAGTTTTTCTCCATTTTAGGTCGACCTGGGTTGATGGTAGGTCGACCTAACTGCTGTTTTTCTGCATTCTTCTTGTTTTGCTTGTGTTGAGGCAACCTATAAACATATAAACATAATGGGTTGACCTATGAGTGATCAATGCTTGCTTTTCTTTAAGTTTTCTGCTTCCGTCTTGTTGTTTGAATGCTTATTTGAGTTTGCCATGAATCAAAAACATCTTTGAGTGTAATCTTGTATTCACATACTCCCCCTTTTTGATGATGGCAAACCATTCGACTAAGCTTTGGTAGTAAATGATAAAGACTCAACAGAGCTCCCCCGTACATCCAACATCTATCTCTCAACAGGGCAATCTCTCAACAAAGCTCCCCCGTACATCCAGCATCTATCTCCCCCTTTGTCAACATCAAAAAGAGAAAACAGGAGAATAGGAGAGTAACAAGAGAACCATAGATAATAATACTAGCATGTACAGTATAGTAGGTAAAAGGTAGTCAATGATAGAATGAGACACATATGTGAGCAGGAGCAGTTTTTATGCATGAAGTCACTATAAGCATGTTAATTGATAGCATATTATAGTATCAATAATATTTTTGGAAGTGAACAACAATTACGTTACCGCTTTTTCAATATGACGCCTGGCTTGATGGTGAACTACCTTTACGCTAAGAAAAATGTTAGCAAGACAAATAGATATATACATAAAGTAAAGAAATAATATTAAGAGAAAACAAACGTAATTAGCCCAAATTAGAGATATCGAGTATCCCTAATTCCCTACGATTGTTGAAATATTGCTCCGTTGCTAGAGGTTTGGTGAAGATGTCAGCTAGTTGCTTCTTGCTTTCTACATGTTCAAAAGTAACGTCTCCTTTCTCTACATGATCTCGTAGAAAGTGATGCCTTATTTCAATATGTTTGGTACGTGAGTGTAAGACAGGATTTTTACTCAAGTTTATGGCGCTTGTGTTGTCGCACATGATAGGTATGTGATCAAGCTTAATACCAAAGTCAAGAAGTTGTTGCTTGAGCCATAATATTTGTGCACAGCAGCTTCCAGCAGCTACATATTCTGCCTCAGCAGTGGATAATGCAACCGATACTTGTTTCTTACTATGCCAACTTATTAATGAGTTTGAGAATAGATGACACGTTCCACTAGTGCTTTTTCTATCGGATTTGCAGCCAGCAAAATCTGAATCGGAGAATCCTACCAAATGACACTCATTTCCTTTTGGATACCATAGGCCATATGTAGTAGTTCCACGTAAGTATCGCAGAATTCTTTTGACAGCTTTCAAGTGAGATTCTTTTGGACAAGATTGATATCTTGCACACATACACACACTAAACATAATGTCTGGTCTTGAGGCAGTAAGATACAATAGTGAACCTATCATACCTCGGTATAATTTCACGTCAACCTCTTTACCTTTCTCATCTTTGTCTAGATTTGTATTTGTTGCCATAGGTGTGTCAATTTCCTTTGCTTCACTCATTCCAAATCTTTTGAGCAGCTCCGTACAATATTTAGTTTGATTCACAAACGTTCCATGACTGAGTTGCTTGATTTGTAGGCCAAGGAAGAAATTTAGCTCACCCATGAGACTCATCTCAAATTCACTCTGCATAAGCTTAGAAAAGTCTTTGACAAGTTTTGCATTAGTGGACCCAAATATAATATCATCTACATAAATTTGGACTAAGAGAATATCCTTATCTTTTCTTTTAATAAAGAGAGTAGTATCAACTTTACCTCTAGAGTACCCTTGACTAAGGAGAAATTTGCTCAAACGTTCGTACCAAGCCCGAGGGGCTTGTTTAAGACCGTATAGAGCACGTTTCAGCTTATAAACATGAGTTGGATACATGTAATTCTCAAAGCCGGGTGGCTGAGCAACATAGACTTCTTCATTTATATAGCCATTTAGAAAGGCACTCTTAACATCCATTTGGAATAGTTTGAAGTCTTTAGAACAAGCATAAGCAAGTAAGAGGCGAATAGCTTCGAGACGTGCTACAGGAGCGTATGTCTCTTCATAATCAATACCTTCCTCTTGATTGTAACCTTGGGCAACTAATCTAGCTTTGTTTCTAGTAATAACACCGTTTTCATCAAGCTTGTTACGAAAAACCCATCTAGTGCCTATTACTTGATGATCTCCCGGATGAGGGACTAAGTCCCAAACATCATTCCGTTTAAATTGGTTTAATTCTTCTTGCATGGCCATTAGCCAATGCTCATCAAGTAATGCATCCTAAGCGTTTTTCGGCTCAACTTGTGAAACAAAAGCAAAATGATGGCAGAAGTTACTTATCTTTGAGCGTGTTGTAACGCCCCTTGAGATGTCTCCTATTATATTGTCAATTGGATGGTCTTTCACGTTTGTCCAGGCCTTGGGAAGTTCTTCATTGTTTGAGATGCTTTCTTTTTCATTTTCATTGTGAGACTCATCTTTCTCTCTCTCAGCATCTTTCTTTACAATACTTTCATCCTCATCTTCCTTATCCTTGACAATGTCTTCAGTGGATGGGCCTGCACCATTAAATGAAAGACCTTTCTCGACATATTTTGCATAAGATTCATCAAAAGAAACGTGTACTGACTCTTCTACTATAAGTAATCTCTTATTATATATTCGATATGCTTTGCTAGATTGTGAGTAACCAAGGAATATGCCCTCATCAGCTTTAGCATCGAATTTGCCAAGATTATCCTTACCATTGTTCAAAACAAAACACTTGCAACCGAATACATGGAGATGAGATACATTTGGTTTTCTACCCTTTAGTAATTCATAGGGAGTTTTGTTCAGTATAGGACGTATTGTTATCCTATTCAAAACATAACATGCTGTACTAATCGCGTCAGCCCAGAAATACTTTGGTAGATTACCCTCATTCAGCATTGTTCTTGCCAGCTCCTCTAGAACACGATTTTTACGTTCAACTACTCCGTTTTGTTGAGGTGTTCTAGGAGCTACACTTCCTTTACCAAGTATGGCTCCCCGATTGTTATCTCCATAGGTGACATACCCCTTTTTCTTTGCTTGAAACTCAACGAAAAGAGATAGGTCTCCAGTCATGTGTCTTGAACATCCGCTATCAAGGAACCACAACCTTTCGGCAATGTCAAGACACTTTTCAGCTTTCTTTTTCTTGTTTTGATGAGCCATGAAACATAGGTTTGCTGATTCTTCTTCATCGCTTGACGAGCTTTCACTAGATGAATCACTTTCCCATGCTATGTAAGCTCTTTTAGATTTGTTATGACCTTTGCTTTGGTTCTTCTCCTTTTCTTTCTTAAGGTATGGACAATCCGGTTTGTAGTGACCGGCTTTCCCACAATTGAAGCAAAGACCTTTGATCTTTCCTTTGTTGTCGTCATCTTGTTTGAACATGTTTGATTTCTTTCTATAGTTGATCAATCCTTTGTCGGAATGTTTTGCTCCATTTTTCTTTAGATATTTGTTGTATCTTCGCACAAACAGTCCCATTTCCTCATCATCGGAGTCTTCGTCATCACTTGTGTCACTATCCTTTGGCTCTCGTTTTGAGGTCTTGGAGCTCGAAGCTTTTAGAGCTATTGACTTCTTCTCTACCTCTTTCTCCATGTTCTTTTCTTTCTTTGTCCTCTTCTCATGCATGTCAAGGCATTTAAGATGTTGTTCATGTTCCTCTAGTTTACCAAAGAGAGTGGTAATGTCTAAAGTGTTGAGATCATTTGCTTCCTTAATTGTTGTAACTTTGGGCTGCCATTCCCTGTTCAAACACCTTAAGATTTTGTTAGTAGCAACTGCATTGGAAACAGGTCTATCAAGAGAATTTAATCGATTTTTCAGGTGAACGAATCTTTTCTGCATGCTTTCGATGGTTTCACCATCTTCCATGTGGAAAAGTTCGAACTCTTGAGTTAACGTATTGATCCTAGCTAGTTTGACATCATCCGTTCCCTCGTGGGCAACTTGCAATGTGTCCCACATAGCTTTAGCTGATCTACAATGGGAAACGCGATAGTATTCATCAACTCCTAGAGCTGAGATTAGAATGTTTCTCGCTTTCCAATCGTATGCATATTTCTTTTCATCTTCAGCATTCCAAGTATCTTCTGGTTTTGGAACAACTGCACCAGCTGCATTTGTCATAGTGATCTGAAATGGACCATTGACAATAGCTGTCCAGATGTTCCTATCAATTGCATTGATATGGACACACATACAATCCTTCCAATAGCCGTAGTTTTCTCCGTTGAAAACTGGAGCTCTATTATGAGCCCCTTTAGGTCCGGAAGCCATCTTTCCAATAAGTGTTTCACGTAGCACGGAATAAACCAGAGCTCTTGATGCCACTTGTTAGACGCTGGCCTAAAGATCTAGAGGGGGGGTGAATAGATCTCACTGAGTTTTTACGGATTTTTCTACTGACTCGAGCGAAAGCGGTTCTGAATCGACTTGCGTCTATTCCGGACCGCTATTGCAAAGGTCGTATGTGTTTCAAAACCAAAAAGTAAGTGGAATTGATGGTGAAGTAATATGATGGCTAACCAATACGTTTAACAACTGAAAACCAATTAACTCCTAGATTGACAACTTTGATTTACAATGCAGTAAGATTGGATTAAGCAAAAACACAAACACTTGGTGATACGTTCAAATTGATAGTGATTCAAGTTGTGGTGAATTGTGATGTTTGTGCAGAACTTTAATTCACAATTTTAACACTTGAATCGTTGATCAATTTTGCACTTATAACCAATTATGAACAGAAAGTAAAAGAGAAAGTAAAAGCGACAAGAACACGATATTTGTTTAGGCAGTTCGTCGATCGTCCTCGCTACGACTACGTCTGCCCCCAATTCCAAATTGAAATTGGGTAATCTTTCATTAATGTTGAAAGTAGTATATACAAAGAAGATAACAAAGCGATAAACGATAAACTAATTATGTCGATCCTTTGAATCTTCTTCCCCCTTAATCTTGAGCCAGATCAAGGTTATCCAAGAGCTTCACTTTGATTCCCTTCTGCAGTGTCTTGATTCCTTGAACTCCCCGTTCCTCAATCGTTACACTCAGCCGAATCCTCAATGAACGCCTCTTGATAAAAACCCCCAAGAACCACCCGTCGTGGAGGACAAAACCCGCAGATTTTATTCACCAACAAACCCCACAAACCTTCACCCACTAGGAATCTTCAATTCCGTTCCATGGACGTTATCGAACTCATCACTAACCCGCAACGCAAGAATGATTATGTGTAATTGTGTTGGAGATGATGAAGAACGAAGATGAGAAGCGTTTGTGTATCTTTCAGTCGTTGGTGTTGCTTGAATAATTACCCTTGCACAATATATATGATTGCATAACAGTTAGAACCAAGAAAAACTGATTTTTGAACTTTCTTGATCAGTTAGGTCGACCACTTGTAGTGCTTAGGTCGACCTAACAGAGCTTGCAGAATTTTGCTCCCAGTTAGGTCGACCTGTTGAAGGAGTAGGTCGACCAGAATCCTCTTCTGATGCATTCTGGGGACATTTTCACAGATTAGGTCGACCTAGTTGATGTGTAGGTCGACCTAACAGGCTGGTATGTAGAATTCATCAATTTAGGTCGACCTAAATGATGTGTGAGTCGACCTAGCAGGGATATATGAGTTTTTCTCCATTTTAGGTCGACCTGGGTTGATGGTAGGTCGACCTAACTGCTGTTTTTCTGCATTCTTCTTGTTTTGCTTGTGTTGAGGCAACCTATAAACATATAAACATAATGGGTTGACCTATGAGTGATCAATGCTTGCTTTTCTTTAAGTTTTCTGCTTCCGTCTTGTTGTTTGAATGCTTATTTGAGTTTGCCATGAATCAAAAACATCTTTGAGTGTAATCTTGTATTCACAGTTAGTATTTGACAATATGATGAGTAGTAACATGAACTCGATTCAATTCCACCATTCTATGATTTTGAGGGTGGTTTGATGATCATTCTTGGTATTTTGATGACTAATTGTATTATGATGCTATTGATGGATAATACATGTTAGAAATAGGTTTCTATGCCTTAAATCGCAGAAAAAATGATGATTAGGATGTGTTATGGGGTTAGAAACTCGTTTGAGACTAATGGTGATCGCGCAAGAATGTTCTGCTGAATCGCAAAGCTCGCTTAGCGCGGGTCCATTTATAAAATACGGTCCAAGTCAGAGAGTAGCGCGCTTAGCGCCAATGAGGCTCGCTTAGCGCGGCTGCCTGGGACAAAAAATGTTGTATTTTTGTAAAATTGTTTTGGAATATGAGAACTTATATTTTGTGTTAATTTCTCATTAATTTTCTAGAATTTAATTGGCATGTTTAGGTGGGTTTTGAGGGCTATTTATCGATGACAAAGCTTGTTTATATGACTATATGTATGTCTTTTTCTTATGCGTATGTTTAACTATGATGTGGGTTTTGTAAAGAGGATGATAAGTGTGTATAGGCTTGTTGTAATGTGTTGTTGTTGTGGTGGTATTATGACGATGATCGATGTATTGTGATGTATGTTCCTTATGGTGAAATTGTATTGTCTTGGTGATGATGATGTGTATGAGGTGCAGTATGTGATGATTATTAAGATGGTTATATGAATGGTGATGCGTGTTGACTAGTCGTGGTCACATTTATTTTGTTGTTCCGCGCCATGCATTCATGGCATATATGATCGGACGTTGGTCCAGTGATGTTGCAGGACGATTGCTCCAATGATGGCATCAATCCCATAGTGTGGATTGGGTGCAATAATGTGAAGTGCTCTAGCTCCAAGCGGAAACTGATCCTATTGGTGGGGATCTTTGAAGAACGATGGTTGAGTCATCAGTGAAGTTTTGATACCACATGCATGAGTCAATAAAGTTTCATTACATTCTTTGTGGCATTGCATAATAATTGATTGTGTAATGCTTGACTATTTATGAATAAATGTGTCCTTGATGATGAATGTGATTGAATTACGTGTTGAAGTTGTGAGTAGTTGATGATGTGCATACGTGAGTAAATATGTGAAGCATAAGGATACACATGTATTCGTATATGGCGAGCTCAGACAAAAGGTCTACTCTGATGTTATATTCGTGAGAGGAATGTTCTATTTCAAAAGAAGTAAAACTAGAGGATACACTTTGTACCTTTTATAGATATTTTATTAGCGGCTATTCCTTTTCCTAGTACTATCTAGAGACTTGGTTGGCAACCAATTAAGAGTCACTTTTGGCCTTCATCTTTTAGGCCCACGTCTCTAATGTGAGAACCATACTGATAATAAGAGCCTCATACTCTATCAGATTATTGCTGGCGGTGAACTCGAACTTTACACATTTTAGGCGCCATCTACAAATAGCATCATCTGAACCATATTGACTATGCCATTGTTGCTTCTATCACATTTGAGGCGCCATATACAAATATCGCCATTTCTTGGGGCGTCTCCTCGTCTACATACGTGCTAAACTCCGCGACAAAATATGCAAGAGGTTGTAATTTGGTGCTTCCCCTCGGGTCATATTGGATGTCATATTTTGAGAGTTCCACTTCCCAATATACCATCCTTCCTACTAGATTTGGCTTCTTCATAACTTAATGAACATAATAGTTGTAACGCCCGGAAAAAATAATTGTTCGCTTAATTTAGACATTTGTGATGTTTATTGAAATTTTCGCATTTTGGAACGATTTAGTCGGTATTAGTTCGGGATAGCGGATCAATATTTAATCGGTAATTTTAATATTTTTAGTATTAGAAATATTAATGAGCTAATATCTAGCGTTTTGGGAATTTTCCGAGTAATTGAGATTAGACTGAAAATATGAGGCTTTGAGTAATAAATCAGTATAGTAAAACAATCGGATTTTATGTTTTTAAGGGAAAATAAGTGGAATATCCTTAGAATTAGTATTTTAATTTATTTTGAGTGAGTGAGTTTATTGGGCCTATTTTGACTAAGTGAATAATATAAATGTGGTATTAATTATTAAGCCAATGTTATAATAAAATAGATTTTAGTGTAGTAAGAGTTTTAGTGAGTGTAGAGAAACCAGAAAATAGAAATCATTTTGAAGAGAGGAAGTTAGGTCTTGAAGAGGAGGAGCCAAGCTTAGAGAAATTCCAACCCAAGTGCTAGGATTGGTAGAGTTTTCTTCAATTCAAACAAGGTAAGGGCGGGGTTCTCTTCCTATAATGGGGCTTATGAACAATTGTATGTTGGGGATTAGGGATTTAGGTTATTGCTTTTGCTGTGTTGAATCAGTTAGCTGTTGTTGTTAAATAAACGTTATGTTGATGCTGTTATGTTATTTTATTTTGTGGGCTACTCGTTTTGTTTTGCTTGATGTTCATTCATGCGCCGGTTTTGTTTTATTGTTTCTATACAAGACTAATGATATACACAGATGGAAATGAAACACCCCCAGGAAATTTTCATTTCATTGCTATTTCACTGTGCGCACGTGGCTTCATTTTAGTTTCTATCTTTATGTTTGTATTCTGTCATATTTTTTTATGTTTTCCTATTGAATCATAGTTGTAGGATTATATATAATGAAAATATTAGGATACTAGAAATTGAAAACAGTATGATAGGACTAATAAAATGTAAAACAGCCCCGTTTGATCGAAATAGCCGAATTAAGCGGTATAATTAGTTGTTCGAAATTTGATGAAAATTTACGTAGTAGCTAATTTAATTAGTTATTAACGTAGTGGTATTATTTTGTCGAAATTGTGATATTAATCGGTCGATTAAATTAATAGTTGAATTAATTTTCAATAAGCCTATTTAATTGGGATAAACTTGGACTTAGATTAACTATTCGGTTTATCGGTAAATTACGGTATCTTGAGAATTTGACCGAAATTGTGATTTGTTGTGAATATCTTTGTGATTATTTTGCTAATGGTATCGATCGTTGATTAGGTGAATTGTCGGAATTGTTCCGTTGTTATATGAAGTTGTTGTATTATGTGTGAAGTGTTATTACCTTTAATAATCGGTAATAATTGTGATATGGGTGTGTGTCTTGTGACGAATATTGTGTGATGTTCGGTTCATCGAGTCGCATACATTTGCATATATATTGTGATAGCCTGGATTGGCAAATTAGTGACGAAGGCTTATGCCTTGTGCCTCTAAATTGGGCAATTGGTGACGGGGGCTGAAGGATTGGTACCACATGCATATACATGAGTCATGTCCCATGTGTCTTATGTGATTTATAGTTATGACGTTTTGTGACTATATAGTGATTGTATTTTTGTGACTTGTTATATGACGGAAGTATGTGAATTGTAAATTAACGACTTTGTGAATAATATGAGGATATCAATGGTTGTAAATGCGATTAACCGAATATGTCTAGTTTCTGATATACAATTTATCATGCGCTCAATTATATGAATTGATATCTCACCCTTTCTTTATTTCTTTGTTGCCTTTATATTGGTAACGTGCAGGTGATACACATTGATGCGGAGGTTAGCCGAGTTGGTCTTGAGTCGTTGTCGCTCTGATACGTAGCACTCGGGGGGACGAACGCATTATTTTACTTGTTTTTGGATTATTATGTCTTGGTGAATATTTGAGACTATCACCTTAGAGGGTGTTAATTGTTGAATTAAGATGTTATGCCTCTTTGAATTAATTGTTGAGTTTCCACTGCACTTTTATGGAAGTTGAATTCAAGTTAAAAACTATTATTTGATGTTATCATTTCATGCGTACCTTGTGATGCTATGTATCCTCTTTATGCGATGAGGTGAATTGTTTTGAGAATGAATATGTGATACCTCAATTGCTTTGTTATGAATTTTTTTATACTCTGATTTTATTTAAATATCGAGGGTAGAACTGGGGTGTTACAATAGTTGGTTTTTACAAAGATCCGTGACCTTTAAAATAAGGTCTTCGCTTCCTTTCCACAATTACAATTGACAATGCTAGCTTTTCAATCTTTTGGTAACTTGCTTCGGCTCCTCTAAACACATTGCTTACGAAACACATAGGTTTCTCTATCTTATCCGCCTCCTGGACAAGAACGGAGCTCATCGCCTGATCAGTGAGCGAGAGGTAGAGGAGTAATAGTGACATCTCCCTTGGGCAAGTGAGAATTGGTGTGATGCGAAGAATATGAGACATTTATTGCCGGTCTCACGTTGGCATCCGAAATAGGGGCACAAGAATTCAATTTGCGAACAAACTCACTACTAGTTGTATCACAGGTCAAGGGAATATCGCAAACCAAAGATCCATTGCTACAAAAGTTTGCCGCCCTAACTAGAGAAAAGCTTGTCAGGTTTAGGTCACATGAGATCATAAACATCCCAACGAAGAAAACCCCACGGAAGACGTCTTATCCAAGCTTGGGAGCACAAAAATTGATGGTATCAACCACTCCTTTATATAGGAAAACCTAGAAAGGCCTAACATCGAAACTCTTGATGTGGTAATGGAATTCATAGATGATACCTCACATTCTTCCTTGATATCGTCTATCGTAACGTATATCAAATATGGTATATTTCCCTCCAATCACCGATATTAATCTCGTGAAGAGAAGGCTTATTAACTCCTCTCCTGAAATGTATCGAAGGAGAAGAATCCACATATAAGTTAGTTGAAGTACACAAGTGTATCTTTAGGAAGCACCTCAGGAAGAGAGCCTTAGTCAAAAAGGTTCTCAAGGCCAAATTCTACTAACATTCGTGGTCCAAAACGCTAGAGTATTTAGAATTTATCGCATCATGACATTTTAACAATTTCAAATTTTAAAATCGAAAGCTTAAAAACACACTTATATTAGAGTGGAAAACGAAATTTCACATAACTATATCCTACTCAACTCATACATACTATATTATTCAAAGTACTCTAAACAAACAAATACAAATCTCAAATAATTATGAATAAGTTTATAACAGAATACCAAAATTTATAAAAGTATTCTACATCATTTCAATCATTTCAGTTCAAATTCTTTTGTCAAGTAAGATGAAATTCTTGGCTCATATTACATATCGCATTCCACAATGGCATTATCTATCTAAGATGAGACAGCCACTATATTGAAACCCCGTACGGTGTCCCGTCGTATGGTGCCGGCAGTGTCGTGATGGACTTGACACACAACCATGAAACTCTTAATACTAACCTAATATCTTCAAAAAGATCTTTCACAAAGCCATCATTGTTTACCTAAATTCTTTACTAAAAGCAAAAGATAATATATTTTTCTTGGCTTTATAATTTTTGTTCTTAGAAAAAGGATCCTATTAATTTAGAATTGTGAATTGAGATATGAACACTGAATAAACATAACAGAAAAAACTTATTTTAGCATGATTTTTATAACTATATTATATGAATTTAATGCATAGATAGTATAAAAAGATTTTATATAATTAATTAATCATAAAAGTTGAATCATAGTCTTAAAATTCTGACCGGTCTGACCATGATTCGGAAGGTGGAATGGTTTGGTAATAGGGATGTCAAATTGCCTCCGTTAGCGGGGATCTCCGTGGGGATTCTCCGTTTGGGGCTCCAAAGATGGGGATTTTCCCCCGCGGGGATGGGGATCAAAGTCTCCCCGAAGGCACTTCGGGGACGGGGGTGGCGTAAATATCCCCCGTCCCGTGGAGTCCCCGCCCCGAATAAAATAGCACAATGTCCTTAATTTATATATAATTTTAAATTATTATGTAAGTTTATTTGACAATTTATATAATTAATCTTATACACAAATTTAAAATATATATGTATTGTTAGTAAAAGAGTGATATAAATGATTTTTTCATTTTTTTTAGTTTGAAAATTCTGTTCGATATTATAGATTAAATATTGTAAAAACAATATATTTATTGGTTAGTTTTTGAAGCTTTTACTATTAATTTGGTTTAAAATTATATATATAAAAAATCATGTTTATAGATCTCCGCATGAACCGTGGGGATCCGTGGGGACCCGCATGGATCCGCGGGGACGGGGATGGGGGACAAAATCCCCCCGAAGCGGGGATCCGAAGTGGGGATGGGGAATAGATTCAATGGCGGGGATTGTGATGGGAATGTATCCCCCGTCCCCGCCCCGCCCCATTGACATCCCTATTTGGTAACATCATCAGACCATTGTTATAATTGACTCAATAAAATTCTGTGTGATTTGACAAATTCACTGGTTAGACAAATAAACCGGTGAATTTCTTATTGGACGAATTGATTTTTTATGTTTATTATTTTTTTAATTTAATTATAATTTTAATCCCTATTTTTATTTCTTAAAATTTTGGTGCCTCGGTTTTAAAATCTAATTTTATTAATATATATGATTATGTAAATTATTTATAATAATAAGTAAATAATATTAAAATTATAAAAATATAAATGTTGTTAAATTTTAAAATATAAGAGTTGGCAAAGGCATGTAAAGGGCTCTCAACATAACCATCTCTGGGACAAGCTCATGAGATTGAAACCTGTGGTGAGAGGTCTGAGTAAACCTCTTATTGGTATAAAGAGGCAGATTGAACAATGTAGAGAAAAGTTGACTATAGCTCAAAATGCCCTGCAACAGGATAGAATGAACAAGGAGCTTATTAGGGAGGAGAAGACTTGCAAGGAGGCACTTCTCAACCTGAATGATACTGAAGAGCAAATTTTGAGGCAAAGAGCAAAGGTGGATTGGATAAGGCTTGGGGATGGAAACAATGCTTTCTTCCATGCTTCCTTGAAAGAAAAGCAAAAACAGAAAATCATAAGTAAACTCTGTAGAGAAGATGGCACTGAGATAACTGATCAGAGAGATATTGAAGAGGAAGTTCTGGAGTTCTTTGGTAATTTGATGGGGATTGTTGATAAAGGACTGAAAGGAATTGACATTAGAGCTATGAGGGTAGGTAAACAATTGAATTGTGAGCAAAGGAAAATGCTGAGCAGTGCTGTTACTGAGAAGGAAGTGGAGACAGCCCTTAAGAGCCTTGGGGACCTTAAAGCACCAGGGGTTGATGGGTATGGGGCTAAGTTTTTTAAGGCTTCTTGGAATACTATTAAAGAGGATATCATGAAGACTGTGAGAGCTTTCTTTGAGGAAGGAAAATTGGACCAGAGAATCAATAATACCTTGGTCACACTGATACCTAAACATGCCCAGGCTTGTAAGCTTAAAGATTTTAGGCCTATATCCTGTTGCACCACAGCTTACAAGATCATATCAAAGGTAATGGCAGGCAGAATTAGCAAGATTTTACCTAGTATTATTAGTAGGAAACAGGCAGCATTCATCCCTGGGCAAAATATCCATGAACATGTCCTCATTGCCTATGAACTCATTCGAGGGTACAGCAGAAAAGGAGGGATGCCTAAGTGTATGCTGCAGATGGACATAAAGAAGGCATATGACTCTGTAGATTGGCTGGCTCTGAAACACATTCTTGCTGAGGTTGGTTTTCCTAGGAGAGTTATTGGGTGGATCATGCAGGTGGTTACAACTGTGACTTATCAATTCAATGTAAATGGTCACAATACAAAGTGTATGAAGGCTTCTAAGGGCTTGAGACAAGGGGATCCTATATCCCCCTTGTTGTTTGTGATTCTTATGGAATACTTACATAGGAAGATGGAAGTTTTGAGCAGAAATCATGAGTCCAAGTTCCACAAAAACTGTGAGAAGATAAAGTTGATTGACTTAAGTTTTGCTGATGATTTGTTGTTATTTTCCAGGGGTGATAAAAATTCTGTGCAGCTGATGATGAATTGTTTTAACAGTTTCTCTAGATCCACAGGTCTGTATGTTAACCCAGCAAAATGTAGAGCATATTATGGTGGACTGGAGCAGGCAGTCATGGATCAGATTGAGGGAGAGACTGGTTTCAGCAGAGGTGAGCTTCCTTTTCGATACTTGGGTATTCCTCTTATGAGTAGAAAGCTGAGTAATCAACATTGTCTGGAGTTATGTGAGAGAATTGGCAGTAGGCTGAGGCATTGGAGCTCCCACCTCCTTAGCTATGCTGGTAGGTTGCAGATGATCCAGAGCACGATTTTTGGAACTGCAAACTATTGGATGCAGCGCATTCCAATTCCAAAAGGGGTGATCAATAGGGTTGAATCTATGTGTAGAGGTTTTTTCTGGATAGGAAAAGATCTGAAGACTAGGAAATCACCCATAGCTTGGGAAAAGGTTTGTGTTCCTCATAAACAGGGTGGTCTGAATGTTATTAATATGCAGGCTTGGAACAGGGCATGTATGGTGAGATTGCTATGGAATCTATGCAAGAAGAAAGACAGCATGTGGGTAAGATGGATACATATGTACTATACTAAAGAGAAAGACATCATGGACCTTCCTCACAAGGATTCACAGTCTTGGATTTTTAAAGGCATCCTAAAGATGAGGGACTATGTCAAGAATAGTGGGGTCTGGAGAGAGATGCTGCAAAAAGAAAAGTTTAATACAAGACTGTTATATTGGCAGTTGCTGGAACAAAGACAAGTTGTTGAATGGAGGGGTTTATTGTATGGTAACTATGTGAGGTCGAGAGCAAAGATTATTTTGTGGTTGGCTTGTCATGTTAGACTTGCAACAAAAGATACACTCAAAAAGTTTGGCTTGATCCATGAGGAAAATTGCGAATTCTGTGAGGAAAAGGAAACACTTCATCATCTATTCTTTGATTGTAGTGGCACAAAGTGGATTTGGAAAGAAATGTTGAGCTGGCTAAATATAGAGCATATGATCCAAGGTTGGATGCAGGAAATAAAGTGGGCTATTAAAGTGTGTAAGAGTAGAAATTGGAGGAGGAACTTCGTGAAAATGGTGCTTGGTGAAACAATTTATGCTATTTGGAATATGAGGAATTATAGTGTGTATAGAAAAGATTGTGCAGATAGGGATATAGTTACACATATTATAGAAAAGGTTGTGAATAGAGTTTGGATGATTCCTAAACTTAGAGAGAGATTAGGTTTTCTAATGTTGAATTAGTGTGAGTTTGTTCACCATAGGCTGGACCCTCAGGGTCGCTTTGTATTAAACAGTTTTTTTTGGTTATATATATATAGGCTATGTTTGGTAAGACATATTTTCGAGCTTATAGCTTATGTCTTATGTCTTATAAGCTCATATGATAATATAGACCCGTTTGGTAACAGTCTTTTCATCACGAGCTTATAGCTTATTTTACTAGCTTATAGCTTATTTTCTAGACGCTATTTTAAATAGCGTTTTAGCTTATGTCTTATAACTTATTACTTTTTCTTCCTTTTTTATCCTTATTATTTCAATTAAATCCATTTTTAACCCTTATAATTTATTTTAATTTAAAATAAAATAATTATATATTAAATATCTTTTATGTCATTTTATATTTATAAGTTAATTAAACCGCTAATTTTACCAAACACTTCAATGAGCTTATAAGCTATCAGTCTCAATCATCCGCTATAAGCTATAAGTCATCAATCATCAGCCATCAGTCATAAGCTATAAGCTATCAGCTAGCTTATCAGTCAACCGCTATTTTTACCAAACAGACCCATAATCTCTTATTTCCAAAAAAAATAAAAAATTAATAACCTTCCAAAATTATTAACATTATATATTTACTAATTACATTATTAAACTCTTTGATGTTTAATTTAATTAAAGAGAAGAAAGCTATATATTCTATAAACTACAATTCTCATTAAATCTTTTTACTAATCTCATATTATATTATATTATATTATGTCTTTAATCTATACAATGTCACATATACAAGTTGCAACAACTACCATAAAAGTATTTGAGATTTTTTTTTTTTTTAGTATGAGATTAAATAGTCTGCAATTAATTCTTAGAATCAAGGAATAATAGTGGGGTGGAAATAGACCCGGATAAATTAAATCTTGTCAACTCTGAGTCTGATCTATAAAAAAATTTAAAATCTAAGTTTGAGTTGTAGTCTATCATAAAATTTCAAAAAAGTATTTAAATTTAAAGATATTTCAAATAGTTTTTCATTAAAAGTATTTTTAAAATACATTTTTTTTTAAAATTGTGATTTAGATTATATTTTAATCTTTAATAATTTATAGTTATATTAAATACATCAAAATTTATTTTTTAATTTATAAAAAGTTGATATAACAATCATATTAACTTTAATACTATTTTATTTAGAACGTTCATAAAAATACAATTATTCATGTGAATTGTTCTTACCAGGTAAAAATACTCTAAAAAGAGGACTATTTTAAAAGGCCCAACAAACAATTTGATAATCTAAGCCCAATTCAAAACTTCAAATCTATATAAATTTAACATTATCAAGTACACATTTTCTAAGAGAGTTTTTTTATACACTCATATATAAGATAAAAAATACCTCTTAAAATTCTAAAATACCATTCGGATATGCATATCTGAATTAATTAATATTTCAAATTTTTTTAGTTTTATTTTAAAAATATATTTATTTATAATATAGTTTTGCAAACTTTATTAAAACTTTAGAAAATTTTTATTTAAACTATAGAAATCTTTTATTTGAGGAAACAATTTCTTAAAAATATTTTGTGTAGCTCTCATTGTTCAAACTTTAGAAATCTTTTATTTAAGGAAACAATTGTTTAAAAGTTTCGCAGTTTCATTTCTTAAAAATATTTTTTCTTTTGTTCCTATTCAATTTTAAAAGTGGATTAATTTGTCATAGATAAATTTGTGACAAATAAATTATTATAAAATTAAAATTTTAAAAGACAACTTAAAAAACGTTAATTTTCAATAAACAATATTTTTAAATAATATTATAAATTAAAATTTTATTTTGAAAAGATTTTTCTTACTATAATATATCTTTGACAAATAAATAAAAAATAACTTAAAAAAACATTAATTTTAAATGAAAATTTTAAAGAATAGCTTACATACCAATTGTTATAAATTATCATATAATATATCATTAATTATACTATTAATATAATTGATTCACCTTGATTTTAATTTTTTTAACAAATATTGGTTTATTTCAGAAATGCATCCCTGAAAAATTCCAACACTAAAAAAAAGTGACTTCGGAGATGCACATGCAAAGTCACATTTTTTTCTCTTACATTCTATAGTTATTATCTTGGGCATCTGAGTCTCTATATGTATCATCCCGATTTATATTAATGAGAATAGATGAGATTAAATATATGAATATATATTAGAAAATAAGTTAAATAGTATATAAAATATATATATATATATATATATATATATATATATATATATATATATATATATATATATATATATATATATATATATATATATATATATATATGCGCGCGTAAAGAATGTAAAATTACATATAAGTATATGTGTGTGAAAAGAATGTAAAATAAACCATTTGAAATGTTTAATATGGAACAGACTTTTAAATAAGATTTTCAAATCAGACCAACTTTTAAAAATGACATGTCAAATTAAAAAAAAAAATCACTTCTATTTAGGGTCGGCCTTGGGCTAAGGCAGCCATGCTTACGGCCCAGGACCTCCAAAAATTGGGAGCCTCAAAATTGGCTGAAGAGTTAAAAAAGAAAATCCGATGTGACTGGATTTGAGTTCGGGTGCCACCTGATATTTCGGATGCGGGTTTGGATAGTGTGAAACCCACACCCGAAACCTGAAATCACACACGCTTATATATATATATATATATATATATATATATATATATATATATATATATATATATATATATATATATATATATATATAATTGTGGAAAGTTGTAGGAAAATAGTAGAAAAAATATATTTTATGTATTTTGCTACGGGTTTGGGTGAAAAAACTCGAACCCAACGGGCGTGGGTGTTATTTTGCCACCCGAACAACATTTAGGTTTTGGTTCGGGTTCAGGTGCCGATTTAGGGTGCGAGTTTGGGTAGTGTAAAACTCGCACCCGACCCGACCCAACCCATTGCCATCGTTAGTACTATGATGGCGTGCATTCAAGTTCTACGTTAAGACTTTTTTTACGTCTCTTTTTTAGTTTTTCATTGTCAAACATTTGTCTCCTACGCGCCACATTAGATTCAATTTTTATTATTTGTCCAGAGTCTCTAAAAAGTCAAGATCATTCCGTCTCTTACCAACTACCGAACCGATGAATCAAGATGATTTAGTGGCCCGTTCAATCATCCTCCACCATCAATTTTGAACCAACGTTTGGGAACATAAATTATACACAAAAAAACGTTTCTAGTCTTAATAATATTATTACTTAGTATTTCATATTTCTCATACTAATTCTACATGAGTGTTGGATTGGCATACTCAAAGTAGTATAATATGATTATTGAAGAAGGCAAATTGATGGATCAAAAAGTGGAAAGGAAGATTGGTAGCTTCCCACTCATGAAATGAAAGGAATTAAGAAATGGTTTTTGTATTAAGAATTAATTATTAAAAGAGTGGTGATGATGATTATTTATAGCCTAAGTTATTTCTAATAATTTGGTTACTATCATAACTTCCTCCCATGACAATTGACAAACTTAACTAATTCCTAACAAACTCAATAGTTGCATGTGAAACATGCAACTTACTTAAATTAATTAATTTTTCTGAATTCACCACCTATTCATTGTTCTTATTAAGCTTAAGCACATACCTAAGCTCAAATATTAAATCTCTATGAACAACATAACTTAACCACATGCAAACTAGAAAGCAGAAAACATGACAATTTTATACAAAACTGAAAGAGAAAGGGATAGAGAAAAATGTACATTGAGATTTACATTGGTCCGGTGCGTTGTCCTCACTTGCACTTAATCAAGTCTCTAATCAAAAGCCATAAAAAATTATTGAGTCTTTCATTAATAAAAAATTTACACAGTGTGTTTTTGTACAAATGATAATCACATATACTAAAAACGTATATCTAACAGCTAAGTTACACTGATGTTATTCTTTATTTTCCTTCAACTGCCGATAGCTCACTAGGCTGCAAAACCTCCAAAATCTACAACCTTGCATCCATCCACCTTCTAAGAACCAAAATACTCCAAGATTTTGTCCAAGTCTTTGAACTTTTTGAAGGAGATAGAAATCCAAGACCACTTGGAGAAGAAATTCTTCTTTTACTTCATTGGATGCTAATCTCCATAAATACACAACCAAATTCTTTAAAATAAAAAATAATCATCATAAGAACATTAGAACACCTAACAAATCTCATTACAATTGGACCTCACACTCTCTCCTAAAGTTGAGCAACAATCATTAATAGTGTTTTTGGATTGAGAAACAAGAGAAAAATTTTCAAAAAAATCTCACACAACAACTTTACAAACTCAAGAAATCAACACTTACCAAAGTTTTTCTTCAAGGTTAATCTAAGAGAGAAAAATTAATTTTTATATGTGTCAGAGATATGGCACTAAAGTAAAGTAAAATGACACTTTGATTCGAGTAAAAAGAAATTGATGATTCAAATTTAGTGATAAAATAATTTGAATCAAGAGAAGAAAAATCAAATTTTGCATGTTTTATTCTATTCATGACCAAGCATGATTTGAGTCACACTTCTAGTAAGCAAATAAAAAATGGAAATCTTGTCCATGGTTCGAGTAAAACCATGCATGATTTGAGTTAGAGAACCTTATGATTCAAGTCAAAGAAAGGCGTGATTCGAGTCATGTATCCATAGCCAAGTTCCTATTTTTAAAAGTTTATCATTATTCGAGTTATGGTTATCATGATTTGAATCATGCCTGCATGAGTTTCTTGATTCTAATCATAAGCTTTCTAATTTGAATTATCATGCGTTAACTTTTAGTTAAAGACCATTTTTATGCATGCAAAAAATATTTTAATAAAATGTCTCTTGATTCTAAGATATGTAAAAAAACTAGTTTTAAGAGACTCAATTACTAGAGATGAAACTATAGGACTTGCCACAGAACACCCAAACTTAGAAATACCTTTGGAGAAATTTAAGATGCACTCTAGGATGTGACATTTTTTATGCCTCGTGGGATGATGAGAAATATATAATAAGTAATTGTAATAAAAAGTAGGTAAATTTCTCTTATGCTAGAATTAATAATCCTAATTATATATTTATATATAATGTGATACTTATAATACAATCCTTGGTAGTCTTCTACCCTACCCTAGAGATGAATTTTCTTTATAAATAGAAAATAAAAACAAAGAAAACTATAAGCGAGTCAGAAAAGAGCATAGATTCGATTAGGTTTAAATTATCCATATCAAGATTGGACAAGGACATAAAATTAGCTTTCGGTCTTTAGACTTTGAAATCATTTGAACTAACCAATTGATAGAGAAATTATGATCTTTCAAGGTATTCATGATAGAAGATGACTACAACCTTTCGAAATACTCGCAGATGCAATGAAGAAGAGAAAGACGGGGATAAAAAAGAGCATTAGCTTCAATAAACTGCACATAAGAGGATGATTCAAAATAAACAATCACATCCATATAGCCTTCAGACTAAGCCATCTTAAGAACTTTCAAATTTTCCATGAGGTATGAAAACATATTGGGGGAAACCACAAGAACTAGCAAACCCTGTAATTCACTCACTTGCATGGTGACCTAACAAACCACCAAAAATAGCACTCCCTTAGTTATCTAGAATACTACATCCACATTGAATTTGATTATGTTTTATAGAAAACATAATCATATAACTTGGTAGTTTAATAATGATTGATATAAGTAACCAAAGTTAGAAAAAGTGAACACCAAGACAGTTTGGCCGAGTGGTCTAAGGCGCCAGATTTAGGCTCTGGTCCGAAAGGGCGTGGGTTCAAATCCCACAGCTGTCAAATATTTTTTATCTTTTTTACGATCAATTATATTACCACTAGCATTAAAATCTATAAGAAGTATCATCTTCTAAATAGGAAAGTGAAAAATATGTGAAAGATTAGAAGAAGATAATACTCGGGAAAGAGCTTCTTGTGAAGGTAGGGAAAACTGAGGTTGTAGAAGCAATCAAAATGGCAAGATGAAATAATTTCTAAGTGAAATTATTGTTGGCAAAAGGTTTCATGAGAATGGAAAGAACACATTCTAGTATTTATAGGGAGATAAACCCCTCAAGTTCAAGTAGTCGTCAGTATCATATAGTTATTGTTAGTTTGACACTACATCAATAACTCTAATCAAAACCATGCAAATCATTGGATGTCCCGGATTAACTAGTCTTTCCTAATTCATTTTAATTATTTCTTATCATTAATGGAACACTTAGTCTTCTAAATAGGTACATTGATCAGGAAATTTATTATTTCGTCTATTTAGACAACCACAATCTAATTCCATCTTGAACTCATAAGTGACATCATTGTGACATCGTTCCATATCATTTATCCTTAAACCACTCCACCCATACACACCTCAAGTTTTAGGGACTATGTACAATCATAACTCCACCTTAAACCACTTCACCCTTGCAAACCTATTGCTTGAGGGACTATTGATAACCATGACTCTACCTTAAACTACTTCACCTTTATAGGCCTCGTGTTTGAGGGACTATGGACTGTTATGACATAATCTAAGTCCATTTTGATATTGGACTGTTATGACATAATATAAACTCATTTTTAATTCATTTTCTTCAACCACTCAGTGACTCATCTCACCATATCATCCAACATGGCCGAAAACGACTCATAAAATGGTCCCTGTCACCAGTGAGACCATCCGTCGTGTTACACTTAAAGCATAGTTCAAGATATGTGTGGTCAGGTTTAAAGTGGAAAGACTAACATCCCCAAAGGAGTACGGAGGCCATATATACTCGTCCAAAGAACTAGATTAATGGATAAATTATTCATAGATTAATAATCCAAAAGACATATAACTTTGTATGTTGCAAGTAGAGTCTATAATATTATACTCAATGCAAGTACCACATTCATTATAACTGATTATAATAAATTATGTAACACATAATTTAATATTAAATGATAATAACACTTTCGTACTAATATATTTTATTTGTGTTTTGAAACAATTTCAAAATTATGCTCTAAAACCATTTTAAGACATAAAATTAATTCAAATTAATATCTCTAATATTCATATTCTCTTTATTGAAATTGTACTAAAATATTATTTGATCATTAAACTCATTCCATATATAAATAGGATATTGTTGGAATATCAATTATTTACTTTTAAATTTATACCAAAAAGGATATCAATTATTTAAAATATGTATTTTTTATTTTATTTTATTAAAAGGAAATTAAGTTAATTATACAAGCACTTTTAGTTTTTTTTTTAAATTGTCATGAATTCATAAAAGATGAACACCTGCATTCCTTTTTGTTTTGGGGCAGCTAAAGGTCCAAATAGTTAAGGCTCAATTCGCCTCCAATCCACTCCACTTGACCCAAGATATAAAATTCAGTTCACAAAGAATGCATTGAACACTTTATGATCTCCATTTTTCACCGAATCAAGAGCATTTAGAATCAAACAGAGATATGTCGCATTAGATTCAGTTAGTTTTCACGAATCATCAGATTTCCATATCTTTGATTCCCTAGGGAACCCCGCGAAGTAGGAGAAGAAAGGATCCAAATCCAAATCAACACTGAAATTACCAGAGAGTGAAGGCAATCTCCTTGAAGATCATGCCGAAGATTCACGGTTCATCTTTTGATCTAGCATCGCATCCATCTCTTGTTGCCAACGTGTTACTGTAGCAACCTGCCCTAAAAAATTTAGCTTTTTAGAGTTGCCACCTATTCTACCAGGGCGAATAGGAAACCCTACGAAGTTTTAGAGAAAACCAGGTAAGATATTATATTCGGGTCAAGGGAAGGTGTTAGGCACCCTTAACCCTTTCCTAAGGTTTTGAATGTAAGGCAAAAGTTTATGGCTAAAAGTGTTTAGGTTTAATAGCTAAGGAGATGAATAGGGTGAAAAGTGAGATTTTGGGGAAGGGGACTCGCCTTGGTTATCCAAGTGCCTACGTACCTCCTTATGGAGGATCAGAGTCAACGTAGTTCGGGGCAGGATTGTACGCCTTAGATTTAGTATGAAGTTTGTTTGAAGGTATTTTGAGTTACCTTATCGTAGTTTTGAAGTTTGTGGTTTTACAAGGCATTTTGAATTACCTTATTCGCAGTTTCGAAATTCACAGTATTGAGGAGATGAGTGTTTTTAAGATTTGGCGTACAACCTTGATTTAATATGCACTATTAATCGCAATGATCAATAGGTTTGATCACCATAATTAACAGATTAGTAAAGAATTGATGGCAATTCTAATCGATTGATTCGATTATCACTTTTAGCAAATTGAGGTATTTTAATTATTGATTTATTAATTTATCGTTACCCCTCATAATCGATAGATTCGATTACAAATAATAACGAATTGATAAGGCGAAATGCTAATCATCCTAGCCAATAAGATGGTTAAAACCTTTTAGCAAGATAAATGTTATTTTAATTTAATTAATTAAACAAATGATTATTACCCACCGCGATCAATTAATTTAATCGAAGCGAATAAAATTCTAAGTTGTTTGGCTAAAGCCTAAGTTGATTAGAAAACCTTAATCCTAATACTTTGGCCAATGGCCAGTGGGATTGGGTAAACCCTAATACGTTGATAAACCTTTCTAGGGTTTTTTGTGATTTTTATAATTAAAGTTGATTAAAATAAATTACACTGAAATAATCGAATAGTCGGGAAATAATCCTAATATTAATTATATCAATAATTCAATTATTAAATTATATATATATATATATATATATATATATATATATATATACAAACGTATTAAGTTTAATTAAATGATGTAACAAATAATAAAAATAAATAATAAAACAAAAACCTGGGCGGCTGATTGTGTGTGGGTGCCTCCTGAGTGTCCATGGTGAGCCTTCAGTCCTTGAGCGTTGGATCTGATCCTGTGTTGAATCTCATGGCTAAGAGATGAGGTGTATTGTGGGCGTTCCATAGATACTATGCACTGGATCGGAAAACAAGTAATTTGTATAAAAAAACGCTGGGGACAAGGGATCAAACCCATGCCCCTAGACCCAGACGCTCCATTCGCCAACTGCGCTACGCTCTTCAGTTGTTTAGTAAATGCAATCATTCATTAATATATAAAACATAAAATAAATGGTAAAGGAAACGCGCGAAATTCAAAATAGACCAATGGATACGAGCCACACACTCATCTTCTTCCCCAGAACCGTCGTTTTAGGTTCTGGGCTCTTCCCACGGCCACTGTTCGTCACTATACCCCTGTAAGCACAAAAAATCACACACACGTAACAAGAATCATATTTGAAACCATGAAAGCGTTTGTCTCGTCCTCCTCGACTCATTGGTACCTGCGATTTCAAGTGATTTGTCCTAAAACAAAAAATCCTCTTTCAAGCTCTCAAACCCTAACCATGGCACATTGTTCATACGAGCAAAGAAGTACAATTAATTTTCCAAAATCACCCACAGCATTACGATAATCACAAATATGCAATCGAAATTTGTTTAGGACACATAAAAAGGAGAAATCGAGCTATAGAAAATTTGACCAAACCGTGAGGGGCTGGGAACCATTCTGAACACTTGAAGGTCTGGTGATGATCCAAATAGCTTCAACAATCCTTAAGGAACATGTTTGAATCCTTTAAATGCTTTGAATTTACTCCTATCTCCAAAACCGAATTCACTTTGTTCTTGATTTTTTTGTAGTTAGGGTTCATCTGGTCCAGAATTCCATCCCATATTATGTTGTGTGTCTTGCAATATATATATAGAGTAATTTAGGGTTATCATTTGAGTCCAACATCCCTTGAATCCAAGATTGATATTTTGATTGAAAATTCATATTAAAACTTTCTAAAATTGGCCTAATTTGCATCAATCTTGTACCAACCACTTGTTCACGAATTTTGCTTGATAATGGTGATTAAATGTTGATTGGAATGATTAATTATAAATCCCATAGCCAAATATTTGATTTTCCATTGATTTATATAACTTTTAATCATTTTTTAAATGAATAAAAACCATATAAAATCAAATAAAATTCAATAATTCGTGGCAATTGGTCTTGATAACTTAGATAACTTGTGGACCAAGATTAAGGCTTAAAAAGTTAGGCCCATTTGCAAGAAACTCCAATTTGAACCTTTTTTACTTCACATTTTTCCTTCAAAATTGCCCAACTTTGACAAGGCATATCTCCCTCAAATTTTAAGATATGAAAGAGTTCTAGGACTTTTTGGAAACCTCAAGATGTCCTCTACAAGCCACTTTGGAACATATTTTTCATTTGGAGATTTATCTTGATGATATGCCCTTTGACAAAAAACTGCTTTTGGTTGACTTTTGCAAAGGACCTATAATCTTTTGTACTATATCTCCCAAATGAAGCATTTATGGCCTTGGCATGTGAGAGAAAAAGTTGTAGAGAATCCAATTTCCTTCAAAATATGATTTGGTTGGGAAATTTTTTATACTCGATGTGAAAATTATGCCTGGTCAAAGTACAGTTGACTTTTTTTACTTAAAAACCCTAATTTGAACCTTTTAACTTTGTTCATCTCTGAGTTTTTATTAATGAATCATGATCAACCTTTGATCAAATGATGGATATAACTTCAAATACTTGATGTTGACCAAAGGTCTTGAAGTTTTACTGTACTTTGACTATAGTTGACTTTGAGGTCAAACTAGTCGATTGTGGGTCATCTGAGCCATTAAATGAGCAATCCTTAGAATTGAAGCTTGACGTTTGACATGGAGGTGCTTTGAGACATATGAGATACCTTGAGATCCATTTGAGGCCTTAGATATTCAAACTCCTTTGATAAAATGCAAACCCTAGTTTTAAAGATCCTGGATTAGGAGAACCCTGAGTGCTCTTGGGCAATTGAGGAACCTTTGATTAAATATAAGAGGGCAAATTTTGGGGTATGACAGCTACTTACCGTGGCGGCGGAGAAGATACGACGAGTTCATAGTTAACGACTGTCATACTCCAATTTTACCCCAGGGTCATTCATTTATCACATTTGTATCATTAGCTAGTCATTCATGCATTAGGTTGATGTTAGGAGTGAATTAGTAGTATTTTCATGTGTTAAGTTAACTACCTTTTGATCTAAAGTTAAACATATCTTATGATTTTTAAGGATTTTATGGTTAGAATTGAACTCTAGAGGTTTGATGCTAATTGTAGAGCGACTTGCATCACTTTGGGTGTTATTTGTGCAGATTTTAATGTTGAAAAGTAAAGACGAAGAAACACAAAGGCGTAGAGATTCTGGAGAAGAGAAATCACAAAGAAGAAGGATGAAGCAGAGGCCGAGCCGCGGTGATAAGGGGCGAGACGCGCCATCACTTCTGACTTTGGCTTGCGCCTCGCGAATCCGTGCCGCGCCGCGGGAGCTGCGTGAAAAGAAATAAAGTTATAAATAGAAGCCCCAATCCTCATAAGGGAGATATCTTTGGTGAGCAAATTTCAGAGAGCAATCCTATTCCAGAACAGAAAACAACATCCGATGGAGAATTCAACATCAATTGAAGACATTCCCTTGATGAAGATGAATCCCTCTATGGAGCTTTGTGTGTTCTTCATGTCTATGGAGAGCTAAACCCCATTGTGTTGAGTTTAAGGTAGTAGTTAACCTATGAAGATGCAATTACTTTGATTAATTCCTTTGAACAATTGTTTAAGTTTTAGTATCAATAAATAACCTTGCTTTTATTTTATATCATTGTTGAACTATCAACCGAGAGATAGGGTTTATACTTTTGCCCTAGGTTCTTATATTGATTTGTTGATTAATACTCAGAGATGAGATTTTGAAGAAGTTTTCATAAATCATCGTGGTTAATTCCCTTTATCTTTATAGTTATTCTGAGAGATCGAATATCATACCGGTAGAGGTGGTTCTAGATTGATCATTAGACATAATATCAGTTTTGAGGATGAATGAAGATAATAACTTAGATAATGTTCACTTGTGGATTAATTAATTATTGCATATGAATAGGTTGATGAACCCTAGAACTCAACATATTCATTCACCATTGTTATTCGTCTTTAAGCTTTTAGTCATTCAATTACTATTCTGTTACTTGCAACTGGAAATTAAAACAATCAAAACTCATATTTTTCACTACTCATTATAAATTAACTATAGAACGGCAGTAATATTAACTCAGTCTCTGGGGATACGATATTAGAAAATATTTACCCAAAATACTTTCAACAAATTGGCGCCGTTGCCGGGGACCGTGTCAATATTGCACGCATTGCAATAGTTTTTATTTTGAGTTTACTTTCATTAATTTGGTTATTTCACGTGTTTGTTAGTTTTTGCAGAATTAGTGTATGCTTAGCAAAGTTTCCAGCGATCAACTATTTTTTGATCCCGAGATTGAAAGAACCGCTAGGAGATTGAATAGCAAAACACGAAGGAGAGCAAACATAGCAAAGGCAAGAGACAACGCAACTGCGACTTCGTCACAATCCTTAGAAACAATTGACGAGTCATCTGACGGACTTTACCTTCACGAACTATTTGAAGAAGAGCAAGAAGCCATCATACAACACACTGTTGTAAACATGGCCGCCATAGCTCCATGTGCAAATAGTCTCGCCTCAATCCACAATTCGCGAGAACTGCCGCTAACGGGCGGACATCTGAATTGAAGACCGGTATTCTACATCTCATTTGTGCAAGTCCTTTCGCCAGATTGGACCATGAAGACCCATACACTCATATGACTCGATTCTATGAGTTAGTAGGTACTACAGGTGTAGCCCAAGCAGATGAAGAGACTTTATTCAAAAGGTTGTTCCCACATTCTTTGCTATCGAAGGCTAAAGATTGGTATCTAGATCAACCTGAAATAGTTATGACTGATTGGAATACTCTGAAAGAAAAATTCTTGGAACGGTTTTACTCTCAAAACCGATTCTTTGATGCGAAAACAGCAATTGCGGTATTCTCTCAAGGTAGTAATGAATCACTGAATGAAGCTTGGGGAAGATACAAAGCTATGCTGAGGAAATGCAAGGGACACGGATTTGCAGAAGTTGATCAAATTCACATGTTCCGCAACGGTCTTACACCTACAAATAAGACACTCTTGGACGCCACAGCTGGTGGCTCACTAATGTCCAAAACAACTGCCGAAGCAATTCAGATAATTAAGAGAATGGCTCTAAATGACCGACAGGGTAATCATGATCGAACTGTCAGAGATAAGAAACCAGGAATGTTAGAACTAACTAATAGTGATGCTCTGCTGGCTCAAAATAAATTACTAACTTCACAAGTGGAACTTTTGACACAACAAATGTCCAAACTTCCACAACAAATCAAAGAGCTAAATGGAGTCTCAAATTCCTACCAAGTTGCTAAGGGTGAGTTATGCAAAGGAGATCATCAAACCGGATTTTGCCCACCAGTCTTGGCCGAAGAGATAAACTACATGAACAACAACCAAGGACAAAGGCAAAATCAGTACCCAAATCTTCCGCCGTATCAGCAAAGTTATCCTCCAAGGAATAACAATCAAGGTTATCAACAAAGACCTAACAATCAAGGGTATCAACAGCAAACATTTCAACCTTACACTCAACCGCCACCACAACAACAAGGAGGATCGTCGAAGTTGGAAGAAACTATGACGCAATTCATGCAGATGTCAATGACAAACCAGAAAAACCAAGATGCGGCAATCAAGAATTTGGAATCTCAAGTGGGGAAACTGGCAAAACAAATTGCATCTAATCAGTTGAATACGACATTCTCCGCCAACAATCAAGAGAATCCGAAAGAACATTGCAAAGTAGTGGTAACTAGAACTGGTCAAAAAGGTGGTAATGAGGAAATTGAAGCCAATGGTACTGAGAAGGAAGATGATAATCGTGCTGCGGAAGATGAAGAGAATGAAATCATTATAAGTGAGATGGATAAAGATGAAGAGAGAGAGAAACAGATGAGACCAAGAAGGGAAGTGAGAGGATGGAGAAAAGGAAAAGTGCTAAGAAAAAGATGTCAGATAATGTGATACCAAGTCAACATCTACCATATCTGTTAGAACAAGAATTGTTCTGATCAATATTCTTAGTTTGATGATAACAATGTATATGAATTTTGCTTAAGAAAATGTGGTACTCTAATTCTATGCAATTTCCATTTCAGGAAATATATAAAGAGTATGCACAAAATCAACGCAAGAAGCACTGACTCAGAAGGTTCAGCATGCAACATCAGAACATGCTCTCGCAAGACATCAGAAGATGGTCAAGCAGAATCAGAACATGGTCTATTGAAGCATCAAAAGAACTTGAGATCAGAAGCAGAAGCATTGAAGTTATCATGGTATCACGCTTGAAGCACTTCAAGTTAGAAGACAAGAAAATACTCTGCACCAAGCTGTCTGAATCTGATTAATTCAAGCATTGTATCTACAAAGATTAGATCAGAAGCAAGTACAAGATGGCAGGCTACGCTGACTAACAAAAGGAACGTTAGAAGCTATTAAAGGCAAAGTCAGTTAAAACAGGAAAAGCAAGGCTCGAGGTAGTTGACAAAAGAGTGAAACATTAAATGCAATGTTGTACGGATCATGCAACACATTAAATGCTCCCAACGGTCATCTTCTCAAAACGCCTATAAATAGAAGTTCTGATGAAAAGCTGAAAACAACACTCTACGCAAATATACAGAAACGCTGTCAAAGTGAAAAGCTCTCAAAACTTCATCTTCAACCTCACTTCATTACTGTTGTAATATTTTAGTGAGATTAAGCTTAAACTTAAGAGAAATATCACAGTTGTGATTATAGCTTATTAAGAAGCATTGTAATACTCTTGTAAGAATTTGTTTACATTAATTTGTAAAAGGTTCCTAGAGTTACCAAGGTGTGATCAGAATACTCTAGAAGACTTAGAAGGTATCTAAGTGGAAAACCATTGTAATAAAGGTTGATTAGTGGATTAAATCCTCAGGTGAGGTAAATCACTCTAAGGGGGTGGACTGGAGTAGTTTCGTTAACAATGAACCAGGATAAAAATCATTGTGCAATTGTTTTTATCTTAAGAGTTTTTAAAGTCACACTTATTCAAACCCCCCCTTTCTAAGTGTTTTTCTATCCTTCAATTAGCATCAGAGCGCCGGTTCTAAGGTGCAAGCACTTAACCGTGTTTAAAAAAGATTCAGGAAGAGAAAAACGCTAAGTCATGATGGCTGGTGAGACTCCAACACGTACATCTACATCTGGCTCTGCTGAGCAATACAATGGAAATGGTAACAATGGTTACACTAGACCACCAGTATTCGATGGTGAAAACTTTGAATATGGGAAAGATAAACTTGAAAGATACTTTCTTGGTTTAGATGGTGACTTATGGGATCTTCTGGTGGATGGTTACAAACATCCAGTGAAAGCTAGTGGTGTAAAGCTGACAAGACAAGAAATGAGTGATGATCAAAAGAAGCAATTCAAAAATCATCACAAGTCAAAGACAGTTTTGCTGAATGCTATCTCTCACGCTGATTATGAGAAGATATCTAACAGGGAAACTGCCCATGATATATATGAATCATTGAAAATGACTCATGAGGGAAATGCCCAAGTCAAGGAGACTAAAGCTCTTGCCTTGATCCAGAAATATGAAGCCTTCAAGATGGAGGATGATGAAAACATTGAGAAAATGTTCTCGAGATTTCAAACGCTAACTGCTGGATTGAGAGTTCTTGACAAGGGATATACTAAAGCTGGTCATGTCAAGAAGATCATCAGAAGCTTGCCCAGAATATGGGGCCCAATGGTGACTGCATTCAAGATATCAAAGGATCTGAATGAAGTCTCTTTGGAAGAGTTGATCAGTGCCCTAAGAAGTCATGAAATTGAGCTGGATGCAAATGAACCTCAGAAGAAAGGTAAGTCTATTGCATTAAAATCTAATTATAAAAAATGCACTAATGCTTTTCAGGCTGAAGAAGAAGATTCTGAAGAATCAGAATCAGAAGAAGAAGATGAACTGTCCATGATCTCCAGAAGGGTAAACCAACTCTGGAAGAGCAAGCATAGGAAGTTCAAGAACTTCAAAAGTTCTAAGAAGCTTGAAAAAGGAGAATCTTCTGGAAGTAGAAGATATGACAAGAAGAAGGTCACTTGCTTCGAGTGCAATGAGCCAGGTCACTACAAGAGTGAGTGTCCAAAGCTTCAGAAGGAGAAGCCCAAGAAGAAGTTTCATAAGAAGAAAGGTCTTATGGCTACTTGGGATGATTCAGATTCATCAGAATAAGAATTAGACTCTGAAGGCGAGCGGGCTAACATTGCGCTGATGGCAATTGTGGATGATGAAGCAGAATCTACATCAGAATCAGAATCTGACTCTGAAGAGGTATTTTCTGATCTATCTAGAGAAGAGCTCGCTTCCAGTTTAGCTGAAATTCTTGAAATCAAGGCTAAGCTTAGTATCAAGTACAAAAAGCTGAGAAAGCTCTTTGTATCTGAAACTAAGAAATTTGAATTAGAAAATTATGAACTTAAAGAAAAAGTTTTAAAACTATCCAAAGATGCTGAGTCATCTTCTGGTTCAGAAGAATCTATTCCAAGCTTGAACCATATTCTCAAAGAATATGACTTGAGTTTCAGGAAATTCTTATATAGAAGTATTGGCAGAAGTCATCTTGCTTCTATGATATATGTTGTTTCTGGAAACAAGAGAGTTGGAATTCGTTATGAGGGTGATACCCCATACAAACTTGAACCTGTAGATGATATGAAAATCACATACAAGCCATTGTATGATCAGTTCAAGTATGGCCACTCCCATGATATTAGGCTCACCTCACATGCCAAAAGCTTTCATGTTACACACACTAAGAAGCATGTGACACAACCTAGAAAATATCATGCTGCCGAACCTAAGGAATATCATGTTGCACCTCCTGTTGTTTATCATGCTAAACCCAAGTTCAATCAGAACTTGAGGAAAACTAACAAGAAAGGACCCAAGAAGTTGTGGGTACCTAAGGAGAAGATAATTTCTGTTGCAAATATCCTTGGCAGCAAAGAAGAAAAAGCAAAGCATGTCATGGTACCTGGACTCTGGGTGCTCGTGACACATGACGAGAAGAAAGTCTATGTTCCAAGACCTGGTGCTTAAATTTGTTGGAGAAGTTAAGTTTGAAGGAGATTAGAAGGGCAAGATAATTGGCTCAGGAACCATAAGTACTGGTAACTCTCCTTCTATAACTAATGTTCTTCTGGTAGATGGATTAGCTCATAACTTGTTGTCCATAAGTCAATTAAGTGACAATGGTTATGACATAATCTTCAATCAAAAGTATTGCAAGGCTGTAAGTCAGAAGGATGGCTCAATCCTATTTACAGGCAAGAGAAAGAACATTTACAAGATTGATCTTCAAGATCTTAAGAATCAGAAGGTAACTTGTCTTTTGTCTGTTAGTGAAGAGCAATGGGTCTGGCACAGAAGATTAGGCCATGCTAGTTTGAGAAAGATTTCTCAGATTAACAAACTAAATCTGGTCAGAGGACTCCCAAATCTGAAATATGAATCAGATGCTCTTTGCGAAGCATGTTAGAAGGGAAAGTTTTCCAAACCTGCATTTAAGTCTAAGAATGTTGTTTCTTCCTTTAGGCCGCTAGAACTTATGCACATTGATCTGTTTGGCCCAGTCAAAACAACATTTGTCAGAGGGAAGAAATATGGATTAGTCATCGTAGATGATTATAGTCGCTGGACGTGGTTAAAGTTCTTAAAACACAAGGATGAGTCTCATTCAGTGTTCTTTAAATTCTACACTCAGATTCAATCTGAGAAGGAGTGCAAAATCATAAAGGTCAAAAGTGATAATGGTGGCGAATTTGAGAACAGATTCTTTGAGGAGTTCTTCAAAGAAAATGGTATTTCCCATGATTTCTCTTGCCCTAGAACTCCACAGCAAAATGGACTTATAGAGCGAAAGAATAGGACTCTCCAAGAAATAGCCAGAACCATGATCAATGAAACCAATATGGCTAAGCATTTATGGGCAGAAGCAATAAACACTGCATGTTATATTCATAATAGAATCTCTATAAGACCTATTCTTAATAAGACTCCTTATGAATTATGGAAGAACAGAAAGCCCAACATTTCATATTTTCATCCTTTTGGATGTGTTTGTTTCATTCTGAATACTAAAGATCATCTTGGTAAGTTTGATTCTAAGGCACATAAGTGTTTCCTTCTTGGATATTCTGAATGCTCTAAAGGCTACAGAGTATACAATATTGAAACATTGGATGTAGAAGAATCAATCAATATCAGATTTGATGATATTATATTTGGAACATCTAATGCTACACTTGGAAAGGAGTTTGCTAAGTCTATGCAGGCTGAGTTTCAAATGAGCATGATGGGAGAACTCAAGTACTTCCTTGGTATCCAGATCAATCAAACATTAGAAGGAACGTATGTTCACCAAACCAAGTATGTGAAAGAACTTCTGAAGAAGTTTAATCTTTCTGAAAGCAAAGAAACAAAGACTCCTATGCATCCAACGTGTATCTTAGGTAAGGATGATGTAAGTAAGAAGGTAGATCAGAAGTTGTACAGAGGTATGATTAGATCTCTTTTATATCTTACTGCTTCTAGACCTGATATTTTATTCAGTGTTTGTCTGTGTGCAAGATTCCAATCAGATCCTAGAGAATCTCACTTAACAGCTGTTAAGAGAATTCCGAGGTATCTGAAAGGTACTACTAATGTTGGTTTAGTCTACAGAAGATCTAAAGAGTACAACTTAGTAGGATATTGTGATGCTGATTACGCTCGAGATAGAATTGAAAGAAAGAGCACTTCTGGAAGTTGTCAATTTCTTGGAAGTCATCTGATCTCCTGGTACAGCAAGAAGCAAGCTACCATTGCTCTCTACTACAGAAGCAGAATATGTTGCTGCTGCTGGATGTAGTACACAGATGCTCTAGATGAAGAGTCAGCTAAAAGATTATCAGATATTTGAGAGTAACATTCCTATCTTCTGTGATAATACTTCTTCTATATGTTTATCTAAGAATCCAATCTTACATTCCAAAGCTAAACATATTGAAATCAAACATCATTTCATTAGGGACTATGTTCAGAAGGGTGTTCTTTCTTTGAACTTTGTTGATACAGACCATCAATGGGCTGATATCTTTACAAAACCCCTTGCTGAAGATAGGTTTAAGTTCATTCTGAAGAATATCAGTATGGATTTATGCCCAGAATGAGAAGATGAGAAGTTCTGATGTAAGGATTAGTTCTGAAATGACTTTGTTTTATCTTCTCATAAGAAGTTCTGACTCTGATCAATTAGAAGTTCTGATTCTGCTGTTACTAACGTTTCATTATCTAAGTTGATTCAGAAGTTCTTTTAAAGCAAAACAGCGGTCAACAGCTTTCCAGATGTTGAACACGTGTTCACTCTATTTGGACAAGCACGCGTGTAGTTGAGGATACTTAGCCCTAGGTAACTGTGCAAATCCTTTCAATATTACATTTTCTCTCCTAACGTCATTTCTCATTAAATGCAATTGATTCTATGTTTTTTCCGTAATCATATTCATTCATACACACATTGCATTTCTTTTCAAATCCGTTTCTATTTAAACTCATCTTTGTATCCATTCATCTCTTTACATTCTCTCTCCTCATTCATTATCTCTTTCGTTCATCTCTCTCTTTCTCTTTGTTTGCATAAACCCTAGTTCTAAACCGAATCTCAGAAGTTATTCATGCTTTCATCTACAAGTTCTAAACCAAAAATGTCTTCAGCACATCTTGTTCAACGCAAATATGGTTATAGTCCTCTGAAGACCTGTTCCATTCCGTATGGAGAACTGGAAGTCTTGTGTGAAGTAATGGTGGACTTTGAAAGCCTTTTGGAACACAGTTTCAAAATCAAAGATGCAATGTTGACTCAGGATTGGTCAACTTATTTTGAGAGATTGGTTGGACCAGTTTATCCACTCTTGGTAATGGATTTCTGGACGTAGCAACAGTTACTCCAACTGCTATCATCTCCTTCGTTCTAGGGCATGAGGTTGTTGTGACTGAGAAAATGATTAGGAAGCTCTATAGCCTTGATGATTCAGAAGGAATCACATGTGCTCTTCCTGGTAGAGTTGATTGGGAGAAAGTTGATAGGGAATTAGCTGCTTTCAGATCTTCACCAAATCAAACTACTTCATTGAAGCCTGTCTACAGAGTGTGGGCTGAAATTCTTCTGGGAACTCTTTATCATAGAAAGAGATCTATGGCTGCTACTTATGTGAATCAGGATCAGAAGTATGCACTTTACTGCATTGGAAATGGTACTCAGGTTAATCTCTCAAACATTCTATTTCAACATTTGAAGACAAATATTGAAGAATCAAGAGATGAAGAACGCAAGAAGTATCCTGATTTCAAGAAGAACACTATTCCTCTTGCTAGAATGATCTCAGATATTCTGGTAGAGAGTGACTTGATGGATGTTCTTAAAGCTGTTGGTACGCCCAAGTTGTTAACTGTCATTCAAGGACATGTTCTGAATGCCATTGATCTCCAAAGGATGCTTCTGATTGAGAAGGTAACTTTTGTTCAAAGAATATTTCCAAATATTCTGACTAGAAGAACTCCTGTTGAAGGTTTTTCACAATTGTTCAAAAAAGAGCTTGACAAATCTGTTAAGCGTTATTTGAAGAACTGTGTCATTTCTCAATCTTCCATCTCTAGCTGAGTTAAAGAAGAAAGAACAGAAGAAGACAGAAAAGAGATTAAAAAGAAAAGCTTCAAAATCAGAATCCAAGCCAACTAAGAAGCCAAAGCTGCCCTATGATCCTCTCAAGGTAAATACCAAAGAATATCAAGAGAAGCACATCAGGGAATCTTTCCGAGCATAGAATGCTGCTCGTTCCTCTCAGAAAAAGCCTCCATCTTCTGAACCCCAAAATTCTTCCCCCTCCTCAAACAGTTTTCAACCACCTCCTTCTACCCATTTTCTGAACCCTGAACTACTAAATATCTTTCCCCCAACACCTTCTGATATTCCATCTTCATCCACTTTCACCACAAATTCTACTCCTTCTCTAACCCATTCTCTACCCTCAAGAAAATCCAAACCCTACTGCCTTCTGTATCCTGACTATAAATTCACCTTCAACCCTCCTGAACCACATATTGATGTTGACTTTGAGCTGTCTAAGCTTATGTTCAGAAATAGGATGGAAACCTTGAGAGCTGCTTATGACTCAAAGCTGGATCAAGCTGCTACTCGAATATTATGGAGAATCTTTAGAAGGGATTTCCAGGTTGATGCTATGAACATCCAGAGGAGATGCGTGGCTGAAGCATCTGGTTCTTCTGGTTGTCTTTTGGAAGCTGATGATGGTAGGTACTATCATCCCATCAGAAATTGGAGATCTCTCGAGGAGAAGAAGTTCGTAGATGAGCTGGAAGATGAACCTTGTCTTGACATAATCGTATGGAAGCCCCCATATTCTGTTCTGACTGGAGACTTTCAGTCTATATTCAACTGGATAAGGGAGAATCCCTCTGAGAAAGCACCGGATATGGTATATCCAGAAGTTGAATATTCTTCAGAAGTTGCTGCTCCCATTCCTCCAAAGAATCTGGTTGAGATTCTTAAGGCTCTGGAGAATGAAGATTCTGAGATCCCTACTCCAGAATATTCTGAAGATGCTTCTTTGTCAGAAGCTAATGCTGAGAAACAAGTTGGTGAGAATCATCCTACTAAGAAACTTCCTGCTGAGGAAAATCAAGATGAGATTCTCATGATAGATGCTTCTGTTGGGCATGCTATTCCACTGAACGATAGTTGTGAAGCTTCTTCTGCTGGATCTTCTGTTTTGGTGAACGCTATCAAGGCTCTTCAACAGAACCAAGATGCTCTAGCTTCTCGGTTGGATAAGCATGAGGAAACGCATGAGGAATTCAGAACCTTCATGAAGAAGCAGACTGAAAGCACCTCTGAGATTCAAGACCTTCTGGCCAAGATGGTTTCTAAGCTAGGCTAGTCATAGTCCTTTGGTCTTAGTTGTCTCTTGTTTCTTGCATCTGTTTCCTGCATATGTTTTGTATATTCTGATATATCTTTTGTTGAATCAATGAAATCTTCTCTTCTCTCATATTGTCTGTTTTTCATCTGAATCCTTTATGTTTTTTGATGTTATGACAAAAAGGGGGAGAAAATGTGATAATTAATTTGATTTATTATATCAGTTGCTGGGAGTAAGTCTCAACATTCCCAACATTATTTGCAAGTTCTATGTCTTTGAGATTTTTGCAGGATTGAAGATATTCTGAAAAAGCTCAACATGAGAAGCAAAGACATGGGGAAAAGCAATTTTGTAAAGAAACATGCTCGTGGAAATTGAAGCAAGATTAGTACTATGAAGCTTCAAGATCGGAAGCAAGAAGGAAGAATGTTCTGATATTCTCGTGGCAGAATATGATCTAACACATTCTTATCCCTTATATGTTCTGATATATTTTTTCTTTTAAGAACTTACCAGAGTTGTTGCTCTTATACATGTTCCTTCTTAAAAGAATGATTCTGACTCATTCATGCTTTGACTTTTGTCATATAGTTTGTTCTGAAACATTTCAGGATGTAAAAATGCTCTGATAATGCTCTGGTACATTCAATAATGTTCTGATACAATCAAAGCATGCAATGAATCAAGAAGAAATTCAAAGCTCTGAAGCTGTCCTATGGAAGTAAGAAGCAGAAGCTCTGAATGTTCTGAAGTTTAAGCAAATGTGAACGTCTACACTGAAATGGAAAATACTCAGGGAAGTCTTTTATTTTTAAATTCTTCCAGTATTTATTTCAGGGGGAGATTGATGATCTCAGGGGGAGACATACTCACACACTATGTTTGTATGCTTATGCTATAACTGTGTAATTGTCTTTGGTCATCTGTGATTCTGATTGCAAATTCATATCAATTATATATGTTTTTGTCATCATCAAAAAGGGGGAGATTGTTAGAACAAGAATTGTTCTGATCAATATTCTTAGTTTTGATGATAACAATGTATATGAATTTTGCTTAAGAAAATGTGGTACTCTAATTCTATGCAATTTTCATTTCAGGAAATATATAAAGATTATGCACAAAATCAGCGCAAGAAGCACTGACTCAGAAGGTTCAGCATGCAACATCAGAACATGCTCTCGCAAGACATCAGAAGATGGTCAAGCAGAATCAGAACATGGTCTATTGAAGCATCAGAAGAACTTGAGATCAGAAGCAGAAGCACTGAAGTTCTCATGGTATCACGCTTGAAGCACTTCAAAGTCAGAAGACAAGAAGATGCTCTGCACCAAGCTGTTTGACTCTGATTAATTCAAACGTTGTATCTACAAAGATCAGATTAGAAGCAAGTACAAGATGGCAGGCTACGCTGACTGACAAAAGGAACGTTAGAAGCTATTAAAGGCAAAGTCAGTTAAAGCAGGAAAAACAAGGCTCGAGGTAGTTGACAAAAGAGTGAAACATTAAATGCAATGCTGTAGGGATCACGCAACGCATTAAATGCTCCCAACGGTTATCTTCTCAAAACGCATATAAATAGAAGTTTTGATGAGAAGCTGAAAACAACACTCTACGCAAATATACAGAAACGCTGTCAAAGTGAAAAGCTCTCAAAACTTCATCTTCAACCTCACTTCATTACTGTTGTAATATCTTACTGAGATTAAGCTTAAACTTAAGAGAAATATCACAGTTGTGATTATAGCTTATTAAGAAGCATTGTAATACTCTTGTAAGAATTTGTTTACATTAATTTGTAAAAGGTTCCTATAGTGATCAAGGTCTGATCAGAATACTCTAGAAGACTTAGAAGGTATCTAAGTGGAAAACCATTGTAATCAAGGTTGATTAGTGGATTAAATCCTCAGGTGAGGTAAATCACTCTAAGGGGGTGGACTGGAGTAGTTTCGTTAACAACGAACCAGGATAAAAATCATTGTGCAATTATTTTTATCTTAAGAGCTTTTAAAGTCACACTTATTCAACCCCCCCCCCCTTTCTAAGTGTTTTTCTATCCTTCAATATCCCCACGCTCCATCAAAGAAGGATAATGCCAAGAAATACGCCAGGTTTATGAGCATATTTAAACAACTTAACATAAACATCCCATTTGCCGAAGCATTGGAGCAAATGCCCAAGTATGCTAAATTCATGAAGAACATGCTCACCAAGAAAAAGGGATACACAGATGAGGAGACTGTGTTGCTTGATGCCCAGTGTAGCGCCGTAATCCAAAGAACTACTCCAAGAAAGGAATCTGATCCGGGACGAGTCACTTTGCCATTAAATATTGGAGGTAACTTCATTGGTGATGGGTTGATTGATCTGCGGTCTAGCATCAACTTAATCCTGTTACCCATTGTCAAGAAACTAGGGAATATTGTGATGAAGCCTACTAGGATGACATTGCAATTAGCCGACAAGTCTATCACTTCACCATATGGAGTGGTTCAAGATTTACTAGTAAAAGTATATAAGTTCTTTTTCCCGGTGGATTTTGTGGTAGTTGACATGGAAGAAGATCATGAGGTACCAGTAATTTTGGGAATACCATTCATGAAAACCGCCCGCATGATGATTGATATGGATGCAGGGATCATGAAAGTAAGGGTGCAAGATGAAGAAGTAAAGTTTAATCTGTTCGAAGCCAAAAAGCATCCAAAGAATAAGACTGATATCTTTCGAATCGATGCCACCAAGGAAGAACCCAAAAATGCTAAACATCAATTTCAGACCTACTTTCAAGTTGGAGAAATGGTGCTATTGTGCAACTCAAGACTAAAATTGTTTCCGGGTAAAGCGACACCAAAATGGTCGGGACCATTGGTAGTAACAGAGGTATGCAATCATGGAGCCATTATGGTAGAGAATCCTAAGACAAAGGAGAGCTGGGCCTTTAATGGAAAACGGTTGAAAGATTACTTCGGGGGAGTGGAGCAGCACGCACCATCTCTAAGTCCTTGAAAGCATGGACCGTCGAGCTCGAACGACGTTAAACAAAGCGCTTGTTGGGAGGCAACCCAACGTGGTAAGAATTTTCATTTATTTACTTTGTTTCAGTATTCGTGTATTTATCATCAGTCACTATGGCAAATAGAGGGCAAACAAAAGAAGAAACAATTTTTTTAAACTAGCGCGCCTCGCCAGAGGGACTGCACGCCGCGACACTAAATCGGAAGGTTTAGCACGTCTCGCCACAAAGGACCGAGGCGCGGCGTCGCGAATTTCAGTTTTTAAAAAAACATTGAAATATGGTTTTGTTGTAAACCCCACTTCATTTGTTTGCCCCACACCGAGCAATGACACTCCACCAGCAAGGCTCGGGCCTAAATTTTGAAATTTTATCACTTTCAACATCAGCATCTCGTCCCCACCACCAATCAAGGTATGGCCCTACTTCTCTTTCCTTTCAATTTCACAAAAGAAGAGATCCGAAACCCTAAGAATGGGTACGTAGATTCAAGCAATATGAATGGTCATTCTGAAAAACCCTAGGTTAGAAGACTATTTAAGGTACTCTGGTTGAAGAAACACTAGCAATAGAGTTGTGTGTGGATGTACCACTGCACCACCATAACCCTTTCAGTTTTTCGCTCACAGTCGCGCCGCGGCCATGAGCCAGCGAGCCGCGACTGTGTCAAGTTCTGCAGTTTTTTTTATATATACCTGATGATGTGTAATGTTGTTTGTGTGGTTATTTTTATCCATCCTTGCAGATGCAACCAGCCAAGCGAGGTCGCACAAAGACCACAAGTTACGATCCTCGTGGTGCAAATACTCGGGAAACCAACACCAGGCGCTTCCTGGGACCTACACAAAAGGAGAGGTTTGCTCAATTAACCTCTCGCACCATCCTCCCTGAGAAATTGATTGTCCCAAATGAAGAGGGTGAGTACGGTACACTGTGGAGTTACTTTGAACACCGGAAGTGGGACCGTGTGTTCGAACCTCGTCAGGAAATCAACATGGACATAGTGAGGGAGTTCTATGCAAACGCTCTCAAACTCACCCCAGAAACGGTGGCCTACAACTATGAGACATTTGTTAGGGGTCACACTATCCGGTTCGACCAACAGGCTATCAGTGAGTTCTTGGGTAACCCGCTACAACTACTAGAGGGTGAAAAATGCTACTATAGAAAGCATTTGTTGGAAACATCATACAGGTTGGATGATGTTACAAGGAAGATTTGTGCCAGCGGACGAGGACCGGTACTTGGAAAGAGTGGAGCCCCAGTGCATTACCACAGGAAAGATCTAAACATCGATGCTCGAGCTGTGCTTTCAATTGTGAGTTATAACATCCGACCCCGAGCACATGTTACCACCATTCCAGTGGATGCAGCATTACTGATGAGGGTCATCATGTCCCGACACTCTGTCGATATTGCTTTTATTATGGCACAAGAGTTGAGGAGAGCAGCTTTGAGTGACACTGAGCATGGCATCAACGATAAATGTATACTGCCATTCTAAGGCCTGATTATGGGGTTATGCCATGCTGAGGGAGTGGATTATTCTGATAAGGGACACTTAGTGATTCACACCACCATTGATGATACTTATATTGACAGATTCTGTAAAACCCCTTTTGAGAAAGATCAGCAAGTTGCAGCCACTAGCTCTCAAGCCGGACCTTCTGCAGGCCCTCCTCCCACCTTTGACCCACTAGTTGCCCATCATTACTATGCCTCCATGTGGGAGGCCAATCAGAGATCTCAGATTTTCCTGCATGATGCTATGCAGCAGCAGTACAGGAACTCCATCTGTCCCCCTGAGGAGCGTACCTTTCCCACTTGGGAGAGCTATTTCACGTACTGTGGATGGCTGGAGTCCGATCCTTATCCTGTGGGGGTGGTGCCACTAGTGGAGTCGAGCAGCCGGAGCAGAATGAGCAAGTGCAGGAGGAGGATGACGATGATGAGGATCCCATGTGGTGATTGTGGAGGACAGAGGATGTTGACTTTTGTTTTGTTTATTGACTGATGATATTTTATTTCCTGTTGTTTAGTAATTTCTTTATTGTCATGGATCTTAGGTGGAATTTATGTCATCATGACTCGGTTCGGTATTTTTCTGTAGTTTGAATGAATGTGTTTATTTTATTATTTTTTCCCCAGTTAGAATGAGTAGTTCCACAGCAAAATGAAAATATCAAGCAAGATAATGAGAGTACCAACAATGGAGCAACATGCGTGAAAGTGGTAGTGAGTGGAAATTTTTGAAAAATTAATTTTTCCCTTTCTTTTTCAATAAAAGTGACAAGGCAGGTATGAAATTTCAAACTTAAAACTCTTAGTGTGTGCATGAAACGTAGGTTGTTAGTAAATACTAATAGAAGTTCTTTGTGGTACATAATTTTTTGTTGGATCAGCTTAGCCTTAACCATTGTGAGGAAAGCTTTCCATTGTTTATTATATGCAGGAGACCATCGATTACTTTGACATGTTTGTATTCTGCTAAACCAATTGTCGCATCGTTTTGTGGAAATCTGTGAAAAGGAATTAGGCACTTGTTTGAATCTGAGAGTTTCTTTGAGCCTATTCCGTCTTAAAACTTATTTTTTTTCTTCTGTGAGAGTGTGATCCTTTGCTAATCATTCTTTGAGAATGAGGTCAAGATAAATTTCATAATATGCACTAAAAAAAACATCTGGTGAGGTTTTGATCTCAATGAAAAGTTTTGTTTTGGACCATCAACCATAAACTTTGGTGATGTGTTTTCTCTTTTACCTTTATTGAAAGTAGGGGAGCATTCATAGAATCTGAATACAGGTTGATCTCCAAGTTGGGGAGATTCATAATCAGAAGAAGAGTAAGTACAGGTGGTGATTCGCAAGGAACAAAAGAACTTCGTAGCTTAAAAAAAAGAGAAAAGAAACAAGAGAAAAATAACGTTTGAACTTAGACAATTGTTGACAATAAAAGAAACATCGAGCTACGAATGAAAAGATGAACGGGTGAGAAAGATAATGGTATAGATGAACGGATGCTTCCCTAGAATAGGAACAACCCTTGAACATCTTCTTTTCTTTGAATCTAAACCACATTACAACCCTATAAAGACCTTTCGATTCTCAGATTCCACAGGACTTGATGCTAACAATACGGTGAACGTATGATATGGATTTTTGTTGATTTAATTGTTTGGATAAGTGTTTAACCCCTCTTTTATTCATCATATCTTTTGATGAGAGTGATTAGTGCTGATTCAACTGCGGTTGTGTAGTGTTTTGAACTTCTGGAGGTAATTTCCTTTCAAAATCTATTTCATGTGTATGTTCTGAGTTTGCAGGGAAATGAAGAGTATCTGAGTTGGTCACTGAATTGAACCATTTGAAAAACTTTTTGAAAAAACCTGTTGCATGATTGTGGTATGTGTTGTTGTAATCACTGAGGTAAGTAATTTTGTTTAGGGACAAATAAAACTCTAAGTTGGGGAGAGTTTGTTAGGAGTGAATTAGTAGTATTTTCATGTGTTAAGTTAACTACCTTTTGATCTAAAGTTAAACATATCTTATGATTTTTAAGGATTTTATGGTTAGAATTGAACTCTAGAGGTTTGATGCTAATTGTAGAGCGACTTGCATCACTTTGGGTGTTATTTGTGCAGATTTTAATGTTGAAAAGTAAAGACGAAGAAACACAAAGGCGTAGAGATTCTGGAGAAGAGAAATCACAAAGAAGAAGGATGAAGCAGAGGCCGAGCCGCGGTGATAAGGGGCGAGACGCGCCATCACTTCTGACTTTGGCTTGCGCCTCGCAAATCCGTGTCGCGCCGCGGGAGCTGCGTGAAAAGAAATAAAGTTATAAATAGAAGCCCCAATCCTCATAAGGGAGATATCTTTGGTGAGCAAAATTCAGAGAGCAATCCTATTCCAGAACAGAAAACAACATCCGATGGAGAATTCAACATCAATTGAAGACATTCCCTTGATGAAGATGAATCCCTCTATGGAGCTTTGTGTGTTCTTCATGTCTATGGAGAGCTAAACCCCATTGTGTTGAGTTTAAGGTAGTAGTTAACCTATGAAGATGCAATTACTTTGATTAATTCCTTTGAACAATTGTTTAAGTTTTAGTATCAATAAATAACCTTGCTTTTATTTTATATCATTGTTGAACTATCAACCGAGAGATAGAGTTTATACTTTTGCCCTAGGTTCTTATATTGATTTGTTGATTAATACTCAGAGATGAGATTTTGAAGAAGTTTTCATAAATCATCGTGGTTAATTCCCTTTATCTTTATAGTTATTCTGAGAGATCGAATATCATACCGGTAGAGGTGGTTCTAGATTGATCATTAGACATAATATCAGTTTTGAGGATGAATGAAGATAATAACTTAGATAATGTTCACTTGTGGATTAATTGATTATTGCATATGAATAGGTTGATGAACCCTAGAACTCAACATATTCATTCACCATTGTTATTCGTCTTTAAGCTTTTAGTCATTCAATTACTATTCTGTTACTTGCAACTGGAATAAAACAATCAAAACTCATATTTTTCACTACTCATTATAAATTAACTATAGAACGGCAGTAATATTAACTCAGTCTCTATGGATACGATATTAGAAAATATTTACCCAAAATACTTTCAACAGTTGACCAAAAGTCAATCTTAGCACTTGCAACATTAAAAAGTCAAAAATAACCTAAATCGGATTTCATGCATTTTATTTACTTACTCCACCTCATGCATTGCTCAAAATTGATCAAAATCCAATCGAAATAAAATTTTGGTTCTACAAGCAGACCGGTAAATGCGATTTGACATTATGCGTAAATTTATTGGGCGAAATATTTCGAGTCTAAACCTACACCAGACTATTTAATGAAACTATGGTGCACATAGATCGTGTTGGTGGGCTAGTTTTATTTTTTTCGACTCCGTTTGCAGTCACTTCTTGAACATTCAGAGGATGTTTATCCGGGTATTTTAGTTATGATTTTAATCATTTCTGATATGTTTTACTCAACTTTGTTACATGTAGATCATTTGAATGTCTTCGTTATATTTTTTTATTTTAGCACCCGGCCGATTTTATTCATTTTCGGTTTATTCAGGTTCTTTTTTTATTTGAAAAAAATTAAATAAAAACGTTATTTAATTGTGATTTATTTTTAGGTTATATTTTTATCAAATAAATTAGTAGATAAAGGAATTTTGGGTATCACTTAATTTGCAAAACCCTAGTTATTTGGTATAAAGACTAAATGTGAGAGTTTTGAAACGGAGACCACAAAATTCACCAATTCGGAGCGCCTATTTGCCCTCTCTCTCTCAAAAAAATCTAAAAACCAATCATAACCTTTTATCGCCTGGCCAATTGTGGATTTGGAGAAAAAAAAAAACAAAAAGGGATACATCTTCATCTTCTTCTTTATTGTTAATCGTGTGGCTTGATTCGTAGGATTATATGGATTGTGTGTTAAAAATAATAATGTATGTGTGGTTGTTGTTGGATTTTATTTCATGTTATGTTGAAATTAATTTTGAGCATTACACGAATTTATGCGTTAACTCATATGCGCGTTGCGTGTTTGTTTCGTTTCAATTTGATTATGATGAGCACTTGAAGTTAGTAATTCATTTCTGGTTTTTGGTTACCATGCAAACTTTCAACTTGTTGTTTCTAGGCTAATTCAAATTGATTTACAATATAGTCCCTTTACTTGTCGACATGTAACATTACTCTCTCATTACAATACGACGCGCTACTTGATGCTTTGTATATATTTCGATTTGGTTGCAATGATCACACTTTAGTGTTAGCAACGTGTTGGTTTCATGTCCATATGGGAAACACCTATTTAGTGTCATTTTGTTACGTTACCCATCCTTTATGCTAATTCCTCGTCTCATTGTCCTTATTATCATTGTGTTAAGCTATGCAGCATTGCGTTGCAATTTGCAGTGTCGCTTCGCACGATAATTTACATTATGTGTTGTTCATATTTTGATTCGATTGTGATGACCGCGCTTTGCGTTAGCAATTCATCGTTTCTATTTTCATTTTTGTAGGATCTAAATTCCATTGCTTTACGATTTTATTTTGTTTCATCATCTCCCATGTAACAAAATGTATCCCTCTCTCATGGTTTGTAATAAGTTTACCGCTTTCTTTTATTTTCTATTAACTTATAATTAATCAAGAATAGAGTAAAAGCAACCAATTTTCAAAAGAAAAAAAATAGGCTTGATCCAACGTCGAGCATTTTCCCAAATCAAACTCAATTGAATGCAACGCTAAAACTCTTGATCAAATGCCAACTTCCACTTTTCTCCGACCATTCAAATCATTTCCTAATTAATCAACACTTGATCCAATGTCGAGTTATTCTTTTTCAAAATCATGTTCATAATAAATATGAATGAAAAAAAGAGTGATTAGGCGTAAGCCTCTTCCTTTGTTGGATATTCGAATATTGTTGTAGAGCCCATTGTTTGGGTATTCGTCTTCCTAATAAAACACGGTAAATTAAATGAGTTTAGTCCATTATTTCAGAAAGGAAAAAGGATTGATTGAGTGTAGGCTTGTTCCTTCCCAAAGCATTCTGATATTTCTGTAGAGCTCATTGTGTGAATGCGTGTCTTTCATTCAGGAACAATGACCATATTCGCCTCATATTTTTCCTAATAATTTGTTTGGACAAAAAGAGAGTGATTAGGCGTAGGCCTCTTCCTTTCACGAGAATTTGGATATTGTTAAAGATCTCCCTGTTCAAATACTTGTCTCCACTTCAAAACAATCTAACCAATCAAACTTCATTTTCTCACCCCAGTGCGACTGCGATAAAAATTTTTCACATAGGACATGTATATCCGTTCTAACGCGACACAAACAAATGTTTAAGCCTCCCCCAAAAGCGGATACAAGCTATGTTTAACCATTAGATTTGACCCTAACATCGTTTACTAAAATCAACCAACAAATACGTGGTGTTTTACGATGAACTATGAAGATCTAATTTTATCATGGCACCTGAGAATACGTAGGCACGAGATTTTGAAATCTTGGCGAGCATAATATATGAAAAAAACCCTAAAAATATTTTCTCTTTATTTTTCTCGCATAATAAGTAGAAGATAAAAATTGACTTACGCTAACACTCATTTACAAAACTAACTAAATGGGTCACATTGAGTATAACAGATGTGAGGGGTGCTAATACCTTCCCCTTGCTTAATCATCTCTTGAACCATCTCTTGGTGCTAATAACAGATTCGAGGGTTTTATCGATAGTTTCCCTTTCCTTTTGGAATAAATAAAGTTTGGTGGCGACTCTGCTGTATTTCGAGCGTGTCATACGCTCGGGTATTTTCGCACTACAACAATGATCGGCATAGATCGGGTATCATCTCCTATAGGTACCAAAGGATCTTTAAGCGTTGGATGGAATCTCCTCGGGCCAGATCCAGCAGGCCAGGCTGGAGCATGTTAACTTTGTTACATCCTTTCATTATCGTTTAGGTCAATTATTACTGGGAGAACAGATGATTCCAGTGACAGCCTTCTGTTAACCTACTTCTTCCATATGACCCCATGGTGGTGCGTCAAGAAAAAGAGTTGTTCGAAGAACAAGAACGCTGCATAAACTACAACTTCAAATCACCCGGTAAGCGGAACAGTTTCCACCAAGGCTAGAGTCCGAATAGGATAGCTAGGAAACAACCCCTAGATGGTGGTATCAAGGAAACCAAGTCTCCTCTAAAGGCACCTCTGGTCAAAATTTATCTCTACTCTTTCGCCCGATATTTTAAGTCCTTAGAGAGATTATTTGATGAAGAGAGCATGCCAAGCTTCTTTCGAAAAGGTCGATGGATGAGCCTCACAAGGAATTTCACCTTCGTTCGACCATATTCTTGATCCAGGAGACCTAGATGTAACCCCAAACACAAGCTAAAACAGTGTTACAGTTGAAGGTTTATTGATCTAATCATTATGTTGTCTCACTTTAACGAATTAACTTCAATATGAATATAATATTTATCCATTTTTTCATTTACTACATGCTTTCTTATTTATCTCTCTATTAGAACGCTAATGGTAAGGAAGATAAAGATTACACACATTTCTACATAGACAAAGATTAAACGCATTTATATGTACCTGACAGAGACTACACCTTTTTCTATGTATCTGATATGCCATAAATGCATCTCTACGTAGCTAACGCACCCAACTCCCACCCTCTTCAGATCTAGCCAATCCAAGGGCATAGGTCATGGATCCCGGAGATGTTCATCTTGATCTGAGACAAGCCTCGGGGCAGAGACAGGAATCTTACCCTTGGTCCAGGAACGATCTTTTATGATACGGAGCACAATACAAAGATACGGCTGCAACTCTCTGATTACGAGCCCATCGTGAGAAACACAAAAAACACGCTTTATACTATGCATAAATTAATACATTGCTACTATGAACGCTAAATACAACGAAAAAAATATAGGGACCAAAAATGGTAGCTAACATCATTCACTGTGCTAAGCCACAAATCACGAAGACCGTCAACAAGGAAAATGAGAAGAGCACATTATGAACCTCATATCTTTCTCTCCTAAAGGAAAGCAAGCACGCTTCTCCTTAAGGGAAGTCTCTATCTCGGTTACCTGGATGCCTGAATAGCAGGGGAGTTGTGTATCTCCGCCCCATCTTGCAAAGAGTTAGCAAGATCAGTCTTCTTTTGCAGCTCGAACAAATCCTTTTGAAGAGCTGAACACTTCTGCTCCATAGCTTCGCATTTCCCCTTCCAAGTGTCCCTTTCCTTGGAGGGATTACCAGGATCCAGGATATCTCCTCTTCCAATAGCGACAACAGAGAACAGATATACAGCCCAGTATATGTTGTGAGTGACCTCAGAAATAAGCTCCATCTTCTCCTCCTTATAAAAATTTGGGACGAGGGACGTGTCCAACATCGACATGATAGCGGCAGCCTCTTTAGAAGTACAAGCAAGTTAGGATGAGAAAATGTTGAGCATCCGCAAAAAGGGAGTTAACTCCCCTGAAGCATTGTCCCCTAAAGCACTGTCCCTATGAAGACGAGTCCACTTAGGAGATAACTCTTATGGCGAGTAGGACTTGTCTTCATCTCGACCCCTTTTTGTTGGAATTGGAGACAAGGCAGCCTCCCCCATACTCATAGTGGTTGTAGCATCAACAGGTTGGTTGCCCTCAGGTGCAGAATTAGAAATCTAGGCAACCGAGATGGGAGCAGGGGTTTGAGCAAGAGTAATGGTAGTCAAAGGGGGTACCACAAGCTAGATGCCTTGGGCATCAACAAAATCATAAAGCATCTTTAGCTTATCCATCTTATTTGCAAAATTCAATCACGCGTGTCAAATAACAACCCCTGAAACTCCGTCCTCGTCGAAAATATCTTTCCTTTCTTCCATTGTGACCGCACTTACAATGGCATAAATGACAATCTGTCTTTTCGTTACCTCGATTAGGGGAACCTCATTGGGGCCAAACCATTCTTCATAGTCGAGATCTTGAAATCCAGTGTGGAAATTAATGGAAAATTCTAGAAAGTGTACTAGTCTCATCAAATTAAATAACAAATGGGGGTTTCAATATTGCTTTGGTGTGAAATAAGAGCGAGAAACTTTACAGAATAAAAATTAATGATTAAAGGCGATTAGATCTTCATTTCGAATTCCCTACTAATACTTGATTATGAATTGTGTATTAACTGAATTACTAACTTTTAAAGTCATACGACAAATTAACAAGGCCACTGCACTTAATTCTTTGGTCAAATCGATCGTTTCAAAGCTCATTTGGTATCCAAAGGATATACATAGATATTTGGCCTTGATTATGGTGACTGTAACGCCTGTTTTTATTTCAATTATCTATTTTATTGTGTGTTGTATGATTTATGTGTTAATTATGCGATTAACTGGTTTATGCTATTTTATTGGGGAATTAGTAGTAATGGCATGGTTAGACAATTAGCTATTGGGCCTAACTTAGTGTTAGTGTTAGTAAGTGAGAGGTGCTAATTAGACCCCATAAGTAATAGTAAGTTAGTAAGCTCAACAAAACAAGGGAAATTGAGAAAATATAAAATTAGAAGACTCATTTGGTGAAAGAAAAGAAAGAGAGAAGAGAAGAGGAAAGAAGCTAGGGCAAAACCTCATTGAAGCTAGAGTTGTATTCAATCCAAAACCCAAGGTAAGGGTGAGATTCTTTCATGATAAGGGATTGTATGATGATAGATTATGGCGGGGGTTGATTATATGCTTAGTATCCATGTTTATGTGGAGATTGCAATGTTAATGATGTTGATGAATATTGAAATTGATGAATGGTTGCTGAGTATTTGATGAAACTGTTAGAGATTAATATGAGTGGATGTTGTATGTTTGATTTGTGTTTAACCTTTCAATTTCATGATTTGGAATGTTAGGGTTTATGCTAGATTCCATGAAATTGTGCTTCTAAACATGTTTTTGATAATGATTCTTGATAATGGATATTCAATAATGGTTATATTTATTTGTTAATTGTTGACTGGAAGTGATTTTGAGATGTGGGATAGCTTTTTCACAGAACAGTGTTTGCTGTTATTTTTCTTCAAAATCGCACGTCCGCTAAGCGACCCCTAGTTCATTAAGCGAAGTCTGGGAACAACTTTTGAAATTCGCGAGTCCGCTAAGCAATATTGGTCCGCTAAGCGGAGCTGTGAAAGTGGTTCGCTTCTGTTTTTAGTTCTGCAAAGCGCACTTGAAACCCGCTAAGCGAACTTTGCTGTCAAAAACTTTTTGAAACTTCTAATTGTTGTATCCTTTGATCCGTAACTCCTTTTTACTCACCGTTTGAACCTCCGTAAAGCTGAAATCAATGTCTATCTAATGAGAATGATTGGAATGACTTTTGAAATTTTTTCTTGAATTGTATTTTCCCCATTAGGCAATGTATTGTGAAGTTGAATAATTGTGTATGTTTGTATGTCATAAAGACGTGATTGAGAAGTGATGATTTACTCTAATAGTAATGATATTTTTGTTGCCATTGAAATCTTGGCATTGAGTCGATGTTGTTGTGTATTATGAATGTTGTATTTTGTGGATGTGCATCATTGAGTCGCATCCATTGCATAGTTTGAGACGGCCTGAAAATGGAAACCACGACGATGGCTTAAAAATGGAAAAGTGACGATGACCCAAGTGGAAAATGTTTGAGACGGGAGTTTTACTCCAAATGGTACCACATGCATATGCAAAATGTTGAGTCACATCTTAAGTTGCATTTGATTTTCGTTGTGATTGTGAAGTGAATGTTGTAATTGTGGATGATTTAGTTGTGAATTTGAATATGTTATTATGATTGATTATTAACATTGTTGTTGTGATGCAAGTTGCTTTGAGATGAGAAATGGTGAATAGTGTATGAACTTATCTTTGCTATAAGTATTATCGTACGTTCCTTTATACTGTTTGATATCTCACCCCTTCTGTTTGAATGTTACCCTTTGTTGGTAACGTGCGGGTAACGATGTGGAGTAGCCATTTACCGTTAGTAGCTCGAGTTGGTGTCCATTGCTCTGATACGTAGCACTCTGGGGGATTGACGCTTGTCTTGTTTTCTATTGTCATGTTTAAGTTGGATTATGATTTTCTTCTGTTGAAGTTGTTTAGTTGTTTTGTTACATTGACAAAGATGTTATTACTTAGAAGTTTATGGGTTTATGATTCTGCTGCATTGTTTTAAAAGTTAATTTGGTTATGAATTCTCCCTATTGATATATGCTATGTATTTGTTTAATGAGCTTCTATATGAATTGTTTTAAGTTGATAATGTGACGCCTCAAGTATGTTGTTTTGAGATTTTTGCACTCTGATTTCCTTTATAAACCGTTGGGTAGATTTGGGGTGTTACAGTGACACTTTTTCTCTAGTGGCCAAGATTAGTTCAATTTGTCTTCTCCTTGCAATGGCTGCTATTAATCAATGGTCACTTGATCAATTAGATATTAAAAACGCCTTTTTACATGGAAAATTAGATAAGGAAGTACATATGGACCAATCTCCAGGTTTTACCATTCCTGGAAATTCTAGACTTCTGTGTCGGCTTCGTCGGTCTCTTTATGGGCTAAAACAATCTCCATGTGCTTGGTTTGGTCGCTTCAGCTCTGCCTTGATACAGTTTGGTATGACTAGATGTGAATTAGATCACTCAGTTTTCTTTCTTCATTCCTCCACTAGTAAGAGCATGTTTCTTGTGGTCTATGTTGATGACATTGTTATCACTTGAGATGATACAAAGGGTATCCAACGACTCAAAACTCATCCTTTCAATAACTTTCATACAAAAGATTTAGATCCACTCAGATACTTCTTGGGTATTGAAGTTGCTCAATCCTCATCAAGCATTGCAATTAACCAACCTAAGTATGCATTAGACATCCTCAATGAAACTAGTATGATTGATTTTTGTCTGATTAATACTTTTATGGATCCCAACGTCAAGCTTCTTCCGGGTTAGGGGGATTTGTTGAAAGACCCGGTAAGAATCGATGTCTAGTGGGTAGACTCGATTATCTTACCGTCACCAAACCGGATATTACTTTTGCAGTGAGCATTGTGAGTCAATTTCTGAATGCTCTTTGTGATACTCATTGGAATGCAGTTATTCAGATTCTCAGATATATAAAGAATGCACCAGGAAGAGGCCTATTATATGAAGATAATGTTGATGCTAAAATCACGTGTTATTTTGATGCAGATTGGGCAGGATCACCGTCGGATAAGAGATCCACTTTCGGATATTGTATTCTTATTGGAGAAAATATGATTTCATGGAAGAGCAAGAAACAAACACAGTTGCACTATCTAGTGTAGAAGTTGAATATCGTGTTATGGAAGCATCATCAAAGGAATTTGCGTGGCTTAAGAATTTTACTCTCGGAACTTAGGTTGGGATACCTTCAGGACACAAGACTCATATGCGACAATCAATCGGCATTTCACATTGCACCCAATCCGGTATTCCATAAACGAACCAAGCACATAGAAAAAGATTGTCACTATGTAAGGGAAAAGGTATTGTCAGGAGAAATAACCACAAAGTTCGTCAAACTTGAAGATTAATTAGCTGATATGTTTACTAAGTCTCTTAAGGCTTCTCGAGTGAATTATATCTGTAACAAGCTCAGATCATACAATATATATGATTCAACTTAAGGGGGAGTATTGAGAATCGGTTACAAATCAATAGTATCGATTTGTATTTAATTAGTGATAAATGTAAATTATATTATTACTCATTGTGGATATCAATTTTGCATATAAATATAGAATATGTGTTCATATCACAACACTCCTCATGAGAAAATGACTTGATGATAACAATTAAAATGGGTAGTTCTTCAAAAACTATATTAGATTATATCAGCAATCTATTTCATAGATACATGTCAGAAACAACAATTATCATACTCAATTATTTTCCGTCCACTAAAACTTTGGATATTCGGCTAATAATAGTTTGGAGTTAGATATATGCTATATATTTCCTTTTCAATTATATGAATTTCATACACTTCCAATCATGAATCGAACCGATATCCTTTCTCACCAAGCTTCAATTTGTAATTGATTCTCCTGAATTCACAATTTCCTTTGTATATAGGGAAAGAACTAAAAACGAGAATAATCACACAAACTACAGATATACAATATGAATGAATTTCAAATTTAATATATTTATTTGTATGTTTACAATTGAATCTAAAATATAAAAACATGCAACTCCACATTATTCCTAGTGTGCTATAAACAATGCTACATACAATTTCTATAAATGACCACTATTCACATTTCTCTTGAAGACATAAGATCCTTTGATTATTTTGTATTGTACCAACCTATTTCCGAACAATGACACAAAGTGCTTCACAAGGGCACAAAGAATTCAACAAAATCTCAAACCTAAACCTATACAAATACCACAATTTTCAATGCAAAACTATGTATATATGTACCTACAACAACATACAATTGGATTACAATTTTGTAAAACAAGAAAAGAAACAATGTGTGTGACATGACAAGATATATATGTAACAAGAAAAAGGGTTTGTCTTTGTTTATGTGTTTTGGAAGAGCTAAAGACAAGAAAGAATAAGTGCCAAAAATTTCCTAAGGTTTTTGGTCACCTTGTATATTAATTGAAGGAATTTGTGTATATGCAAATTGGATAAAAAAAGAAAAAGAGAGAGACTATGGAAAGAGAGAAAGATGAAGTAGGAAAGACAGAAAGAAAATTGAGGAGATAATAAAAAGAAAGAGATAGTGTAGGAGAGATCATAGAAGGAATACCAAGACGATTGTTATAGAGAACTCGGTCCTCTTCAGGGCATCTACTTTTTATAGCCAAATCTCAATTGTTAAATTAATCTAATAATCAATAGTTTTAACTATCGGCTATTAGATTAATTCAAAAATTAAGATTTTACCGAAGAAGCAAGATGTTCGTCGAAGAACGTAAATCCTCTAGAGACAATTTTATGGTGTGGTTGATTATAGATCTTTAGATTTAGAGAGAGAAAATGATCTATTATCGACTTCATTGTAAAGGTGACTATAGAAGATCGATCCGATTTGAAGAGTGAGATAGATGGAGTGAAGAATAGGGAATTACACAAAATTAAACTTGAAAATCAAGAGGAGGAAAATAGGATATGTCTTGCATTAAGCCCTCCAAATCCCATTCTCCCAATCTTAAGTTTTCTCCTTGGCCATGATTTCCAAATCCAAACAAATCCTCTACATTAGAGTTTTGAATATGATTAGTGTTATTGAAGCAACTATTATTGAAGTGGTTGATATGGCTTTTCATATTATAATCATCACCAATTGGGACACTCTTGTCTTCAATGCTAATTCTACTTTCTAGTGGAGGAAGCTCAAAATCATTTTCTAATAACCCCATTTTACTATCCTCCAAAATCCCATAATCATCACTATGAAGCCCAATATCATCAACCATGCCACCAACTTGAGTTAAACACGCTGGCATGTCATGACCATGAGCATGAAAACTCGTCGTCATGTCATAACGATTATTCGACAACAACGAAAACGGATCAAATTGTTCAGCCAAAACCATGGCATGCATGTGCATGGATTGCATGGATGATGATGAAGTTGATGAGGATGAATCCATGCATAATGTCATGAGTTCTTGCTCATTCATCGCCATCATCATATTATTTTTCACATCAAAAACATTATCTATTGGTTGTTCCGATAAATCACTATTGTTTGGAGATGTACTATTGTTTTTCAATCTCTTCTTCAATGTAGAATTCCAAAAATTCTTTATTTCATTGTCCGTTCGACCAGGGAGACGCGCCGCAATCTGAGACCATCTGAGATTGTTTTAATAATGCAAACAAAAAATTAGGATGAGTAATTAAAAAGGCTTAACCATAACATAACCACTATGCACATGATAAACCTTAATTAATAATCAATGTTTCTTAAGTTGAAAGCTATAGATCTGAATATCAAATGCACCCAAAAACCCTAACATGCTTCAATGCTACGTCACTTTATATTGTAGTATAGATCTAACACACTGTCACACAAAAAATGTACAGCACTTAATTTTCCAAATTCATATTTAATCAATTAGGGTTTATTCATAATTACTTATTTACATGACTAATGCAACCATAATTGCAGTTGCAATATTTTTTGTCGAGACTGCAATTTAAAACTAGGGTTTATTCATGATTAATTAATTATATGACTAATGCAACCACAATTGCACTTGCAATATTTTTTCGTCGCAGTTGCATACTGCAATTTAAAACTAGGGTTTGGATCGCTATAGTTGGACGAAGAATTGTTGAAGTAGGAGAACAATTACCATTGTTGAGGAGAAAATGAAAAGATAAGAGAAGAATTCAATGTACCTATTGCCAAGAATGGAGTGGAAATGAATGATAAGTTCTTCTTCTTGAGGTGAAAACGCGCCGCGTTTAAGATCGGGTCTCAAGTAATTAATCCAACGAAGACGACAGCTTTTGCCACATCTTTGAAGGCCAGCATTTATAGCAATGTCACTCCAACAGCCTTGTCCTTTGGTTATCATGTACCTTATCAACTTCTCATCTTCCTCAGGTGACCATAAGCCTTTCCTTAGCTTGGTCTTGATAATGTTGTTGTTGTGTTCTTTTGCCATGATCATGTCAGGTTTCCTCATTTGCATTAGAGAGAGAGAGAGAGAGAGAGTAGTAGTTTGAGGTTGTTTTGGAAGTGATTTGTGAAAGAGATATATGAGAAAGCTATATAGGTGAATGATGATTTTAAGAGACAAGAGAGATAGAAAGCTTCATGGGGTGGGAAAGTGTAATGATGGTAGTGATGGTTTGTGGGGTTTGCTTAAAATATGAATATGAATTCTAGAGAGAGAGAGAGAGGAGAGAGAGAAGGGATTGTGTTGTTGGTTGATATAGGTAGAGTGGAAAACGGATTGGAGGGGGACCCTAAGAGAGAGAGAGAGAAAATAGGATGGTTGGTCTTCTTGTCTTTGACTCAATTCTTGTCTTTTTGCGATACATTTTACTTCACTCACAAGGTAATCATATATATAATGTATGTGGAGCAGATATACTATTTTGCTTCCACTTCACATAATAAATCTCTCTCTCTTTTGTTTGTTTGATTTTAAACTTCAATTTCACGTGTGTTGTAGCTAGAAAGAGAGAGGAATGTCCTGCCGCCAAAATTATTTAATTGGCATAATGTATAGAGGTGTTCGCGGTGCGATTTGGACGGTTTTGATGAAAAAAATAATTTGAACCGCAAGAGAAAAAATATGCAATTTGGGTTGATTCGGTTGGGTTTTAAAAAAAATCGAACCAAACCAATACGGTTTGGTTTGGTTCGGTTTTTTACAAATATTTTATTGAGCCATACATACACATATATATGACAACATAACTTTGTATTTAGATATTTATACACTATCAAATAACAACAAAACTACTCATATTTTAACAACTTTTCATTTAATGTGTAAAAATGAAATTAGACAAAAGTGGAATAATAAACATAAAATAATAGCATAAAACAATATAAAAATTATTATTATAATGAAAAAAAAATAGAAGAGATGAAAGATTAGTGAAGATGAAAAAGAAAAAGCAAAAGAGTTGAGATTAGAGAATAAGATGCGCGATAAAAACGAAACTGAAATAAGAAATATTTGCATAAAAATTAGAAGGTGAAAAAGAAAGAATATAAGAGAGCAGAGATTAGTGAAGAAGAGGAGATGTATGTGGCAAAGAATGCGCGGTAATGCTATTAGAGATTTGAGAAGATCGGGATCAAAATCATATGTGTAAGAATGAGAAAATTGTTTGTAATCATAAGGCTAAGGTATAATAGGTTTAAGTTTGGGTTGAATGTGAGTTAAGTAAAAGTTAGGTTGTAACATAATGCGGTTTGATTCGGTTTTGTTAGGTTTACAAAATACAAACTGCAAATCAAACCGAACCGTGCGGTTTTGTTAAAAGATGACCCAAACAAATCCGAACCAAATGCGGTTTTTCGGTTTGGTTTGGTTTGTTTGCGGTTTTTTATTGGGTTGGTTTGATTTTGAACACTCCTATAAAGGTATATATATCGGGTCGTGTTGTGAAAAACGATGTCAAGAACAAAATATAATAGGAATTAGGGAAGATGAGAAGAACACGAGAATGGTTATAACTGCTATTCTTTTACTTTCTCTTAAAACAAGATTACAAGTTTACAAGAATAACAAATAACCTCTCTCACCCCGAATTAGGATTTGCAGCTTAGCAATGATGAGAGACTAGTATGCTATTTATAATAAAACCTAACATACTAACTAATGGGCTTTTTCCACAAGGCCCATTACACAAGCCAACTTAATAAACAAGCTAACTTAACAAATTAGGGTTTAAACACTAAAACCTAATTTAACATGCTAACAACCCTAGCATCTTCGACACAAGTATGTGAACAACCTTCGACTTCATGCTTAACCCTGTCGAACCAAGAAGCTACCCTCCGGCCATACTAGAGTTCGATCCAATATCTCACAGGTCGATTGCGTTTTTTTGCTGTCGGCAAATCACATTCATGTATTCGAAGTATTAGTGACCGTTTGATTTCGATCGAGTTTCTCTAGTGTCAGCAAATCATATTCACGTATTTGAAATATTAGTGACTGTTTGATTTCAATCGAGTTTTTTTGCTGGCATCAAATCACATTCGCATATTTGAAGTATTAGTGATTGTTTGAATAAGATTGAACAGTTTGAATTGAAGTTTGATATTTCAAATTATATATATATATATATATATATATATATATATATATATATATATATATATATATATATATATATATATATATATATATATATATATATATATATATATATATATATATATATATATATATAACAGTTACTTGATTTTATTAATGACTTAAATGTGAAAATACGTCAATTTAGCGAGGTAAAAAAAATTCAATTTTATATATTTCAATGCATTTGTAGAGATTAATCCTTTAGTAAAAAAATGATATAAACAATATTGAAACTTTTCGAAAGTTTTGAGAGATTGTATTAAATATATAAGGTAGGGTTTATATTTAAAAGAAAATTTCTTTGCCAACCTCCCAACTCTCTAGCCCACCTCTGGTGAAAAACCCAAACTACCCCTGACTTCGGAAGTTCATTTCCGAAATGCAAGAAAAAGGTGTTTTCGGAGATACATCTCCGAAAGCGCCTTTTTTTTTGAAAAAATTGTCTTATTTCGGAAGTTCATTTCCGAAAACAGCATTTCGGAAATGAACTTCCGAAATAATGCGCGTTCTGCAGATTTAACAAAACACTCCCCCTCCCCCATTCATTTACCCTAACTCAAATCAAAACACAACCCCTCTTCAAATTTTCTGCCAAAATCAAGTGTAAGATCAAAGAGCATTCTCAAGTCTTCTTCCAAACTCATCATCAAACACTAATTGGTAAGTTCTACATTGTTTTTTCAAGTTTTAGATCTATTTGAATAAACTCTAATAGGGTGTTTAGAAACTGAAAAAATCACATTAAGATAGGTTAGTACTGATATTAGGATGTTTAGTAGGCATAAAAGTAGTTTTGGTTTAGGTTTTTTGGGTCTGCCATTGAAGGTTGCAGAAAAGCTCTGCGCAGGGGTGTTTCGGAAGTTCATTTCTGAAAACACCTCCATCCCAGTTTCGGAAATGAACTTCCGAACTGTATCAGAAGTGCATTTTTTTTTTGTTTTTTCATTTGTCTCGCATATTAATCGATTTCGATTCTTTACAGGAACATGTCAGGCAACCAGCCAGCACGCATCAGACAGGGCAGGGAGTCCCAGACTTCGTCGGCTAGACGCGAGCGGGCGGCGGCGCAGCTGGCGTCGACCCAGGGACGGGGCCGGGGACGCCGTGTGCGCGTTCCACAGGACTTGGTGGAGAGTTCATCTGCTTCAGGCTCTAGGAGTAGGCTGGCTCGGGTATCTTCTTCCCGCCAGCGAGAGGAGGAGGATGGGGATGAGGAGGAGGTGATACCGGATGTTGACCCTCCAGTCGGGGAGGAGGAGGAGCAGGAGGAGCAGGAGGTGGATAGCTATCCGGGAGGGCCTTTTGACACTTCCCTGCTGATTCACTACCAGGATCACGTCGCTCGGCGGATCTGGGAGGGAGAGGTATTTTTTTTAACTTAGCCGTTTATTTGTCACCATTTTTTATAATTTTACCGTTTATTTCTCGCTTATTTGTTTTTTTTGGTAACAGGAGAGAGAGCCATTGAAAATGGTGAACCACTCCAGGAAGATTTTCTGTCTGTTTAAACCATCAGCTCAGTGGTTTAACGACCATGTGCGAGGTTCAGGGCTTAGCGGGTGTCACATCCTCTTCTGAGACCCGACATTCCCGGCGCTCCTAGGCCAGCACACGAGGAGATCCTGGAGAACCAGCAGGCCGAGGATGATCACGCCATTGATCTCATGCCGATCTGCCAGCGGATATCGATGCTTGGGCGGGACGCGTTGGGTCGAGGTATCGTGGAGCGGGGCGGTCCAGAGGCAGTCGCCGTGATGGAGATGATCGTCACTGATGCGGATCGTGCGGCGACATACAGGCGGCAGAGGAGGTCTCAGGGCGAGAGGTTTAGGCACACCCAGTAGTGGTCGGGTTTATATATTTTTTGTTATCGGATTGTATCTTTAGCACACAATTTTTATTTTTTTCGGTTTGTATATATTATTTTCATCGGATTAGTATTTTTTTTTGTTTATTTATCATATTAGTATTTTCAGTTTATCTATGCTTATTTTATTTGGCGTTTACGTTTAATTAAAATGCGAGACTGTTTTAGATAAAACATAAAAAAAAACACAGTTTCTGCATAATTCGGAAATGAACTTCCGAAACCCCCCAAAATCTGAACAAAGGTGTTTTCGGAAGTTCATCTCCGAAGACACCCCCCATGAGGTGTTTTCGGAAGTTCATCTCCGAAGACACCCCCCATGAGGTGTTTTCGGAGATGCACTTCCGAATTAAGGAAATTTTTTTTAAAAAAAAAAGCGCTTCGGAAGTTCATTTCCGAAGCAGGGGTATTTTGGGATTTTCGCTGGGGGTGACCCCATAGGGAGGTGGGTAAAGAAAAAATCTATTTAAAATTACTCTTTAATTAAACTATGAGAGAAAATATATGTAATGAAGTTAGGGTGATGAGATGATTCTGATTTTTGTTCATTAAAATTAGGGTTTTTTTAGTTTGGATTCAACTCTAACAATATAATAATGTTTAAAAAAATTAAAAAGAATTTTATCATTGGTTATAGTTATTTCTAATTTGTAAAAATATATTTTGCAAATATAAAATAGTAGATTTATATTTAAAAAATTAAGTTAGAAATCATCATTGCTTCGGGCAGGCCAAAATAGTTTGAAATTATTTGAAAAGCTAAGTCTAAGAATTATTTATATACAACACTCGTATGTTCATATATGAGGAATCAAATGGATGTGTTTGTTCTGCTTAGTCTTGCTTCATCGTAAAAAATAAAATAGAAAAGAACGGACAAAGTCGATAGTGCGGGTTTAAAACCTTTATCCACTCCGTGCTAAAGTGAGGGTGAGACGAGTTTGCGGATATTGCACTTTTTTAATCTAAAAATATAAATTTATGTTTTTTTTTGTGTAAGCAAGATATATTAATAAGGGAGAACTAAGGGTTCTCCAACCCGATTACACAATAAGCGGGAAAAAACCCGGACAAAAAAAGGAAAAAGGAAAATTACAACCAAATAAGCTCATGAGAGAAAAAGAATCGGATCTTTTAGAAACTCATAAAACGTGTAATTGGAATACGTAATTTTCCCGCAAAAGGACCATTTCCAAACCATATACTTTATACTCCACACCATGTCGTTAAAATTCCACGCTTCGTCACGGAAGCACACACCATTACGGACAAACCATATCGTCCATATAGTAGCCAACCAAACGACATCCGCCTTACTATTTCTAACTTTTTTATCCCGGAAGAAACAATGTCATTCCATAAAATTCATGTAAATGTCCATGTTTACAAAAATCTGTAAAAAAAATAAAATAGAGTAGAACAGAACAGAACAGACACGTTAAAGACGTGGTTATAAACCCTTAGTATATCCCGCAATAAAGTAGGAAAAAAACAGACATGTCTAAAATACCATATCCATTTTACCACCCTATTCATACACCTCAATTTAATGAAAGCTCTATTTTTAAATAATAAAACCACAAGTCTTCTCACACCTAAAGCAAACGATACTGGTAGATATATTAGCATAAACCTGAGATAGACCAGAAACTCATTCGACATTTTTGAATGAAAAAGCGGTTTTTTTTTTTTTAATTTAATGCATAAATGTGAAGCATGCTTGACATTTATTTGTTAAATGAAAAAATTATATTCAAATATTGATGTGTGTAGCTTACACTTTTTTCCAAACATACGTTTGTTAATGAGAAAATTACTATTATTTTTATATATTGTTGTGTGAAGCTTACATTTTATGCATGAGTTTCATTAAGGGGCTAACCACTTATTGACATACTTGAGAAGCAAACAATCAACACCTCCCAACAAAGCAATGCTTTCTTTATTTTTTCTTTTCATGGCATAATTTTGTCATTGACATACATTGGAGATTAAGGCTCTTTTTTTGTAAAGATGAAAGGGACACATAAGATTTTATGACTTTGAGCTTTTTTTTAGGTACATTAATCTATAAGATATTATGATTTTGAGCTGTTAAGTGTTTTTTTTTTTTAAAGTGATGTTAGGTATTAAGTACACAAAATTTTAGATTTCGAGTTTCTTTAGTTACAAAATTTTACATATTATGATTTTGAGCTGTTAAGTGTTAAGTGTTTGATTAGAACTTTTACTTGTCATTCAAGTACGATACGTGTATTTCTTATCAGTACAATACGTGTATTTCTTATCCTTAATAACTACCCTAGAATATATCTACTTTTTCTTATTCTTTAATTTATTTTAAAATTAATCCAACCATTTTTTAAATATCTTAATATGCTTAATAATAATAAGTATAATAGTGAGAAAATAAATCAACATTAAAGGTTTAATTGAGTGAATTTGAACTCTGATTTTCTAAAGAAAGTTTTAAATTTCAAACATAAATAATATTCTGGGTTACTGAGAAGTCCTACGAAGAAGGTCTAATAATAGTGTTGAAGAAAAAGGCATGCAAAATAAATAGAATCTTTGCCGAGGACACATGACTATGCTCTTAATCACATATTTCATTGTTGGATCTAATTAAATAGTAACTTGCACAAAAAGTTGAATTACACACGGTAAATTTTAATTGTTTATACTATATAAAGATCAGATTGTAATATTTCAAGTATTCAATTTATTTTCACTTTCAAACTATTTTTTTACCCAGTCACTAATTTGGGCGTTGAAGTGTTAACCTTGTAGGTCCACCCCCTCTCCACCACATCGGAAGTCTGATTCATCGCACCAGAAGTTTGATCCAACGTGTTTGAGCTTTATTTCATCACTACGTCACTTATCTCTAGTTCCCTCAGCGAAACAGCAGCGCCGTCTGTGGGAAGCAATGGTTGATTCCTACAATTTTTTCACAAAACCATCTTCTCTTTACGTAGTTTCATATCATTGATCTTCCTCTCACGAAACACTAATTTCTTTCTCGAATGGATTAGATATCGAACTCGCTAAGCCATGGTGACATGGAAAATTACAAGATCAACCGCTCAATGTAACGTTGATGTTGCAATAGCTGAAACTAGCAAGGTTCCACTTCATCCTCCAGTAGAAGATGATTCAGTCCCAGTGACCTCAGTGTGCGTTCCTGCACAACAAGGACCTTGTTCCTCTAAGAGTTGACCACAAAATTTTCCAATCCTTTATGTTCTTCCAACCACTTCAACATCTTCGCCAAGGACAATATTTGCAGCAACCTTTATGGTAGTTGTTAATACCATGACAAGAGATACTCCAAAATATTCAACAACTTAAAGACAGTATAGGCATACAAGGAGTTGTCGACCTACTGAATGGTGTCTATAACTTGGTACAGTAGAAAAATCTAAGAGAATCGGCAACGTGTGTGAGGCAGCTTTGTATAGTAACCAAGGAGTCACATCGTAGTCGGCTCCAATAGACGCAACCTCGTAATGTGGAGAAATTTTGAGATCACACGAAATAGAGGACATCGGACTCCCCCATCCAACTTTGCAAGGAGAAATGGCAATTATACTCCATCGGAGGGTCGTCATCCTCGTCGCTCTACAGCACACCACTTTCGATGAAAAGAAAGGCACGATAGAGACACCCCGACCTCTGAGTGAGAGAGAAACCTACTCTCCATGTGCATTCTTGATAAATGGTTCTTGAGATCCCCCGAGAAACCCCGAAAATGGAAATTTATGACGGTACGGGGGAATGGACAAACACGTCGAACATGTAGACAATATATTGGATTATTATCATATGCCAAAGGAGATGTGAAATGCAAACTTTTTCATTAACCCTTAAGGTAGATGATATGAAATAGTTTAAAATCCTCTCATACGAGAGTAAGGATTCATGGAAGAAAATATGTGATCCATTCACCGCTCAGTTTACCGCTCAAAAGCGACAACCTACTATTATGATCGTACTCAGTGGGATATTGCAGAAGAAGAAATAGACCTATAGGATTACATCGGTCAGTTCTTCAAGGTAGAAGCTGAAGTAGGGGTACATATGATAGATTGAAATACTCGATATTCAAAATGGAACTGGGGTCGGATTGCATGTTTCGGAAAAAAAACTAGGGCTAGAAGGAGTTTACAACTTAAGTGACCTATTGAGTAAAGCTCAACCCAATATCAACTATGAAGAAGAACTTTTAGCTCAAGAGAAGACACATGGAATGAGAAACCCTGGATATAATCAAGCGCCAAAAGAAGATAAATATGTGACCCATTCACCGCTCAGTTTACCGCTCAAAAGCGATAACCTTCTACTATGGTCGTACTCAGCGGGATCTTGTAGAAGAAGAAAGAGACCTATAGCATTACATTCGTCAATTCTTCAAGGTAGAAATGGAAGTAATGGTACATATGATGGATTAAAATATTAGATATTCAAATTGGAACTGAGGTAAGATTCCATGTTTCGGAAAAAAACTAGGGCTGGATGGAGCTTACAACTTGAGTGACCTATTGAGTAAAACTCAACCCTATATCAACTATGAAGAAACAATTTTAGCTCAATAGAATACACAGGGAATGAGAAACCATGGATATGATCAAGCGACAAAAGAAGATAAATGTCTTAGAGATAACAAAGAGCAAGGACCTCGATCCAGTTTTTTTTCATACACTCCTTTACAGAAATTGTGGGAGAAATCTGGAAAGAGTGCACAAATACTGAGTTCAAATAAGTTGGGATCAAGAACCCCTATATGATTAGAGATTCATCTAAGATAGATAATTTGAAATATTATCGATTCCACAAAAGTCATGGCCACAACACTAATGAATGCATCCGCCTGAAGGACATAATTGAAGAATTTGTCAAAAAGGCAGGACTCACCAGGTATACCTGGGAAGGAGGATTGTCGAGTTGATTGTAATCATCAGGGAAGAAGAAACGACTCTTGAAGGGAATACATAGAGGCCTACCTTGGGATTCCGAGATAGTGAAAAGGTAGGCGAAATCCCAAACAAGATTTTTCCGTTGGTGATAACAATAACCATGGCCAACTTCGATCTATCTAGGATCCTCGTTAATGAGGGTGTTCTTGCAACATTATGTACGTGGAGATTTTTGATAATCTTGGACTAATAAGGGAGAAGTTGTGGTCGTATGATGGATCTGACATGCATGACTTTAACGACATGTAACTCACCCATAAGGATATATTGAGCAGATGGTTACCCTGAGAGAAGGGAGAGACACCAGGATTGCCGGCCTACAATTCCAGTAATTCCCTACATGTAGGGATTCTCAAAACCGAATTGGACCAATAGAAAATCATTATCTGAACTGAACCAAACCAAAAACCGCAAAAACTCACATTTGGTTCGGATGTGTTTGTCCCATGCCTAAAAAATGTGTTGTTTAGTTTGGTTTTAAGTTTTTATTATATAAACTGAATCAAACAAAATTGGGACATAAAAGTTCATCTTGATGGAGTGCATAAAACTGCATCTTGGGTAAACCATTCACGATAATGATGGACTTGGTGGCCTCCTCGATCCACCTCAAAATTAAGTAAAATGATGATCACAACAAATTGGTGAAGATATGCATCGACCTGTATGGAGAACGAATGATACATAAAGCTTTACAATGTAAATAGAAGGAGGGAAAGACAAAGCAGTGGTAATAAATGTTGCCTCCCTCACCAAGCAGTTAAAAGAAATAGGAATCAAACCCCTAAAAAAGGGACTAGGAATATCGACAAGTATGTTGCAAATAATTCTAACTTAACGGATGCATGGAATGACCCTGAATAAAGATTGAGGCTGGTTATGGAAAACCGTACCAGTACACCCAAATATTAATAAGTAGCAATCACAGTGCTTGGTTAAATTATCCTTTTATCGCATGTGTAAAGCACGTATTTCATTACAATGTATTACCTTTTTTTCATACTGAATGAATAAAGGTTCACTAAATTCTCTTCCTTATGATCATAAAGGATAACCACGAGTTAGGGTGTTATCGCAAACACCATGAGCGTACGACTAAAGCAATCCAATCCCCCATAACATACGACTCAGTAGTGTTGTCGCAAACACGATAGGCATACGACTAAAATAATCAAAACTGCACAGTGAAAGTCAAATGGATATAAACAACAGACCACAAGCTGTTAATCGGGGCTCACATTTCTCTAAGTATTTAGTCACTCCAAAGGTAGAGGTGAGTCCCCACTATATCAACCTCGAACCAAGTTAAAACTTAGGGGAAGGGAACGTGTACCAACCATTGGTTGGGCACGGCCCCCAAAGACATCCAATAAAACTTTAGGGTATAAACTCATACGTCAACAAATTCCCATAGAAACAAACTTGGGGAACTAAAGCAACACCATACCAGGTAAAAACAATGATAAGTAAACAAAATAAGAAAATACTATGAAGAAGCAATTATGGAATTTATTTACAACAAATATTACACCAAGTAGATTCTACCCGAACCAAAAAAAGAATGTTGTGAGGAAGGCTCATCCCTAACAAAGATCGATTCTCCGTCCACCATCTCCATATCAGGACAAAATTACTCTCTTGAAAAATTCTACTTGCTACAAGGAATTTTCAAAAGAAACCTACATAACAGAGAAACTATCTTCCGCCGACTTTGCATAATCTTTAGATAGCTTGAGGTTTACGTACTATCTACATCTTCTGAAGACTTTTTTCTTGTTTCTTCAATCTTCTTAAGCCTCGCTCATAGAAAATTACATCTCCTTCATCATATTACTATAAGAATCCAACGCCTATTTCACTTCAACGAGAGAAACCCTGGTCTTGGATAGGGAGGTTCTAATAAGGGTTAAAGCCTCATCCTTCATATTCATCTCTTTTACAAGTGATTATTCCTTCTCGGCCAACAAGTCAGGGTGCCCAAAAATACGTATATCAGCTCTTATTTTCGACAATACGGTCATCTTTCATAGCTTCTTAGAGTACCATTCCCAGTCAAGGGTAAGAGCACTGACGCGTTCCTTGACCACTTCTTTTTCTTTCTGAAAATAGTCAATCAAGAAAACATTTCTCTTCCTGACAGAATCAAAGGCTAAATCAATTAACTTTCAATGAGTTTGGTATCTTAGTTCAGCCAAATCCTTCTTAAAAATGGCCTCGTCCTTGCCTTAAAAGTACGAGTAAACCTCATCATGAATATAAAATAAAAAATACCAAGACCTCTGCGAACCAGGACAAGCTAGAAGTGAAAATGGTGATGCACTTATGGTATGGGTCGGGCATACATCAGGACCAAGCCTTATTAAGTCTTGTTAGAGAATATGATGTCAGAGTGACAGCCCTTCCCCATTAGGAACCCCAACAACAAGCCTAATGATGGGACTTTTTCTAGTTACAAACAGTGACGAGCCTAGAGCACCTTCCATCATGACTCAGTCAGGAGAATCCCAGACTACCACCAAGGTCAAGACGTGAAGGTTAACTATGGTCAAATAGGCAAGAGACCTTATATTCAGAATTCCTTCTAGACATGAAGGTTAACTATGCATAATGATCATCTAAGCCACACCAAAGTAAAGAGAAAGTCTCCCGTATTAATCACCAAAGATGACATATCTATTCTCTTTTGTAGCAGCTTCCACTAACAAGCGTGTCTCCATAAATAGTTTCTTTTGTTTCCTTGGCACCGCCCTCGAAAGAGAAAAATTGTCAACATAGCTCAAATATTCAAAGAATACTATCAATTTACTATTCGTATAAGTTTCTTTTTGGTACGGGTCATCCAATTTATAGAATAAGACTCAACATCTACCAAGAAATGACTTTGACACCATAATTGGGAGAATTTGTTTGAACATTAAGAAGGTGGTTTGAAATCTATGTTGCATATGTTAGCATGACCCACATTGATGATGAGGCTAAACAAGTAATTATGGAACTTGAAGTTTTTCACGCTCTTTGAATAAACCTCAAATATCTTGATACTCTGCCTAAGAAATATCATACACTGATTTCATGCCGAATCAACATAACTCAGTTGAGCTTTAAATAGGTGGAAGAATAGGGTTAGAGATGGCATGTCTTTCTTGTATTCACACTAGTACTGGAAAAAATTGATTTAAGCTCAAATAATTAGGTGTAGTTATGAAGGAGAAATGACTAGTTGATTTAGAACGCCCACCTTAGATTCGTTAAAGGGGAGGCAGAAGCCTATCAAAGAAAACAAGCATTTGTGGAGAGGGGTGATGCACACACCATACTTACTGCAAATTCCTTTATCCTATTTAAAAGGAATCACTCTCCAATCTGATAAGGGACCCACTTCAGTGAATGCATAGTCGAGATTGACCTTATCAAGGAAGGCATAAACGGTATATAGTGCCTCCTGATCCACCCACACGACATATTTATCTCCTGTTGCCTTTGTTGCAAGTGCAAAAGCATGTAAAAGTTTTATCGTCTCCATAGGGACTGGTTTTATTTTAAAAACTATTCAATAGTTTCTATGACTTTAAGAATGGTTTATCAAATGTTTGTTTGTGATAGTAGAAAGTGAAAAGAACTTTGGTGTTTTAATAGTTGAGAAAACTTGTTGGGTTTAGATTTCATCAACTTATTCTCATGTAATAGTTTTGAGTAATATGCAATTCTAGTCAACTATTAATATTATCGTTTGTTGCTCTCATTGTGGCTCATGTCTGAGTCAACAACATGAGATTAATCAAATTACCTAATAGGTTATCCCTCAACCTATTAACCAATATGATAGCATTACGCTTCAATAGTTCATATAAATATTGAACCTAAATTTATGTCTAGACTTTAGCGTATTTAATAGATGAAAAGCATGTATCTACTAATGACCAGTACCTTTCAAATATCAAGTCATACCATGAAAACATGTTTTAGGTAGCTAATCCAAAACAAGCATTAAGAATAAATAATTCATCAACATTAAAGCTTAAAAAGAGTTACATAGAAAGTCATGATCGGGATCAATATATGAGCATTAGGACGAATACATTTAACCCCCAACAAAAGATAAATTAGTTATGCTTACTCATCTTAGCTTTACAATTAAGCCCCGGAAGAAAGATGTTGAAAATCATTTACTGCTGATTTCTCGAACAACACTTTTACCCTCAATCTTCCTTTGTTTTCCTCTCTTATTGTGTTTTTGGTCCACAGTGGATGTCTCTCACTTTCTACCAAGATACTCCCTTTGTTCCCTTTAATAAGAGACACTTCACCTTTTTAGATTCATTGAACAATTAATGTGTCTAGTCTGTATTATAGACTAAATAAGTTAATTATTTAATGAATCTAGAAAAGTGAAGTATCTCTTATAAAAAGGACCAGAGGAAGTAAATATTTAGTACACCAAGTTATTTTCAACTAAGCTACCTAAAACCCCTATTTATAGGGCCTTAGCGATTTACACATGTGATTTTAATTGCCCATACTAAAGACCAGGTCGTGCCATTTAGGTATTCAATTCATTCTCACCCTCAAATTATTTTTCACTCAATCACTTATTTAGGCGGAGTGCTAACCTTGAAGGTTCACTCCCTCTCCATCACACCAGAAGCTCCACTCACCGCACCAAAAGTCTAATCCAACATGTCTGAGCACTATTTCATCACTTATTTCTAGTTCTCTGAACGGAACAAATAACATGGTCGAAAAACGAAATCGCAATCAAAATATACGAAATCACAATTAAAATAATCAATCACATTCTCTATTCTCTAAAAGAATTAGTCATCAAATATTTTACACTAATATCATGATTACAATAAAAATTAAAACAATGAAAATGTTGGCCTATAAAAGAGACACTCTTACAAACAAAGTAATCTATTACAGCTTTGATGAAAATTGACCTTGTTTAAAATTCATTTTTTAAGATTTTTCAACTATGTAGATAAACTATGAAACATTCTTGGATCCATCATTTTCTTCCTAGCTGTCCAATTATGTATATCTCCCTAACTGATTCCCTTTCCATTACCTAATTTGTATCCATTATTTTTGCACAAAAAATAATGAGCTTCTTGAACCTAAAATAACAGTCACTTTCAAATTCAGAATCACACATACACATGGGTAAGTCTTTGTCAATTCCTAAATACTACAAGGGCAATATAGTAGTTATTCACCAATTTTCTAAATCTATATTTTGATAGAGACTTTTATAATATTTTGAGAAAAAGTGAATCAGAAATCTCTCAAAATACTCAAATGTTTTTAAAGCATCAATTTTCCTATCTACAAGTGTCCTAAAAAGAAAAGGGTATAAGAACAAAATTAAAAATTTATGTTTTTTTTTATGCTTATGAGGGTGTTCCAAGCAACATTCTACTTTGTTACGAAGACAAGAAAAAACAACTCATTTGGTGATTATGTGTATCACCATGTAATGCATGTACTTTTATAGTAAGAAAATTTGTTACTAGAATGCTAAAAAAAGGTAGTTGTAGTTTGAAACAATGTCAAGAGCTGAGAATGCTTTGAAAGAAGAAATATATGGAAGTACATGTTTAAGGTTTACTATTTTCTACCCTTGTATCTTTTAGATTTAATTTATACACAAATTAAAATAGTGATTATATTTGGACGTAATATCACATGAATTAAGAAAATTCTTAATAAATTAAAGAATGTTGCAATTTTGTATAATTATTTTTCGGATCATTTTAACTAATGTCTTCTTAAAAAAAAGTTAATTATTTTTATTTTTAATACATTAAATACAAATATTTTTAATAAAATATATATTTTTAAAATTTCTCTTATTTTTATTAATTCTCGATCGTTAACCAATGTCATAAATTTAATGAAATATAATAATAGATTGAAAGTGGTGCCGGCAATATAAATTTAGAAATAAAATTAAAAGGTTTTTTTTTATCAAAATCACATTAAAAAGTTAATGGTACTTCTGTCCCATGTCTATTAAGATATTAAGATGGAGTGTGTTTTTGTCCATATAAAATAAATTGCGATTTCAACTTTGTAATATGATTTTTTAGACTTAGACGCCTTAAAGAGAGACTCATTTGGTGGAATAAATTGGTTTTTAGCAAAATCGATTTGAAGGTTGAGGGGAATGCGAGGGATATTAATGTTGAAGATTCTTTTTTGGAGGAGTTATCGGAAGATATGATTGGTGAATCTCTTAACAAGAGGAATGAAGCTAATAAGATATTTTGGTTAAATTTGAGGATAAAAGAAAACATGCTTGTCCAAAAGTCAAGGCTTAAATGGTTAAATAAAGGAGACTCGAATAGTAGTTTTTTTCACAAGGTTGTGAGGGAAAGAAGAAGGCTCAATCATATTGGTCCGTTAAACACCGAGGGGGTTTGGTGGAGAAGGTGGAGGATGTTAGGGAAGAAGTGACAAAGTTTTTTTCAAACAAATTTATTGAGACGGATGTTGATAGAATGCTTTTAGAAGGTGTGTCCTTCAAGAGTATTTCCCCCGAGGACAATGTTGCTTTAGAAAGTCCATTTCAAGAAGAGGAGATTAAGGAGGCTATTTGGTGTTGTGGTAGCTCCAATAGTCCGGGTCCGGATGGTTTCTCATTCTTGTTTTTAAAAAAATGTTGGTTCATTGTTAAGGAGGATTTTATGAAGTATATTAATTCTTTTCATACCGAAGGAAGACTTTCTGAAAATTCTGGTATGACAGACTCGGATGTCAATCCTGATGTCAAGACATCTGATCTGTTATTAATGTAGCACCAGCAGAATACAAGGATCCCTCATTATTTAATTACTCTTAAGAAAGAGTCAATGAGACCTGGGATCACACATGTTCAGCATACATAACCAGATTATCAATTTTACATGGTTCTGTATAGGAACAACTAACACTTCTGAACCTGATGTTATAGACAAAGTCATAACATTCATAACTGGACAAATAATGCAGAAGATAAATAACATAGTTAATTGTTAACCCAGTTCGGTTCTAACTAACCTACTCTGGGGGCTACCAAGCCCGGAAGAAGATTCCACTATCAATAGTACTATTTTATATAAACAACCTCTGGTTTACAGATAAACAACCTCTAGTTTACCTAGTCACTACCCTATGCAATCTCTATCTCAGAACTCCATCCAAGATAAGAAAACCTCTGCTCACTCCCTGGTGATACTTAACTGTTACAACCCTGCAACAGCTATTTGCACAATTAACAATGAACACATACTTGATCTGCTTCACAGCTTCAATCAAGCTTACAATACTCAACTCTTACCTACAGGTTTCGAGTGAGGACAAACACTTCTCTAACCTACAGGTTTCGAGAAGGACAAATCAGTGACTTTCCCACAAACCGGGAGGTTCACCTACATGGCTAACCCTAATGGTTACATCTTTCTAAATGTCAGTTAGCTTGCTAAACTAGGTTACAAAGTTTCCTATTTATAACCTGATCCCAATTGGACTTGGGCTTACAAATCGCAGCACTCTGGCTGTTACAAATATGCAGAAAATATTCTACTACAAATAAGGTCTTTTAATCCTGAGTTTCCTAAATTAGAAACTGTTGAATCTTCAATCTTCTGATCTGATTCTTCCTGAATCTTCAATCTTCTGATCTGATTCTTCAATTATTCTTTTGACCTTTAAATATGCGCCACATAGGATTACATAATATTCACATAGAATATTCTGTATCTGTTAAGTACAAACTGAATATTCCTTCCAGTTCTGCAAGCGCGATGTCATGAGTTGATGTCATGACATTCCATCTAACATCTTGCTTGTATCTGTTTTGTTCTTTATAAACTTGCAAGATTCACATTAGTACTATGTTTTATTGCTATTATGTTTTAACCAAACATAGATGCCAATCAGCCAATAAAAGCACTAACACTTTCAAAGGCTATTTTTTCATCCTTTTTGACTTTGGTTCCTAAGTCACCAAATCCGACTTCTTTGGATAATTATAGACCAATTTTTCTAGTGGGGTGTATGTTTAAAGTTATATCGAAGATTTTGGCGGGGAGATTGAAAAAAGCGCTTCACTCGATTATTTCCCCTTGTCAAAGTGCTTTTGTTCCGGATAGACATCTTCTTGATGGAGTTTTGGTGGCAAATGAACTAGTCGACTTTGCTAAGAAAGAAGGGAGGGGTTGTCTTTTATTTAAAGTTGATTTTGAGAAGGCATATGATAATGTTTCTTGGAATTTTCTTAGAAACATGTTGTGTAGGATGGGTTTTGGTACGAAGTGGAGGAGGTGGATGGAAATGTTGGTTTTCCAAAGTAGTATGTCCGTTTTAGTGAATGGTAGTCCCACAAAGGAGTTTATGGTGGAGAAAGGTTTAAGGCAAGGAGATCCATTATCACCTTTCCTTTTTGTGATTGTTGCCGAAGGACTTGCGGGCCTTGTGAGAAAATCTTGTGAGATTGGTGATTTTATGGGGATGGGGATAAATGGAAGTAGCGTTGTTGATATTATCCAATTTGCAGACGATACGTTGTTGGTGGGAGAAGGATCTTGGAGGCAAGTTTGGGCTATTAAAGTGGTGTTGAAAGCTTTTGAGCTTGCTTCGGGTTTGAGTATCAATTATCATAAGAGCAAATTGATCGGGATTAATGTTAATGATAATTTCCTCGATGCCGCTTCTTTTGTTCTCTCTTGTAAGGTGGAGGAAAGCAAATTCTTGTTTCTCGGTATAGTTATTGGTTGTAACCCTAGGAGTTATTCTTCTTGGATTCCTCTCTTGACAAAGATGAAGAAGCGTCTATCGGGTTGGAAAAACCGGTTTCTTTCTTTGGGAGGTAGGATTACTCTTTTGAAGTCCATTCTTGGATCGCTCACTATTTTTACAATGTCTTTTTACAAAATTCCGGTTTGTGTTGCAAAGGAGTTTACTAGAATTCAAAGTAATTTCCTTTGGGGAGGAGGGGAGGAGGGGTGGAGGAAAACAAGCGAAGGATTCATTGGGTGAGTTGGAAGGATGTGTGTCTTCCTCTTGAAAAAGGAGGACTCGGTATAAAAAATATTTTGGTTTTCAATGCGGCTCTCCTTAACAAGTGGAGATGGAGGATCCTAGAAGGTCGTGATTCGGTTTGGTACAATATGTTGAAAGCTCGATATGGTGACGTTACTACGAAGAGCTTTTGTGGAGGTATGTTTTCTTTAAATTCTATATCCTCTTCATCTACTTCTTCTTCTATTTGGTGGAAGGATATTTTGTCGGTAGGGAAGAATGTGTATACCGACCCTTTGGTATCTCATTGTCGTTTTAAGGTTGGTAACGGGTTTACGACTCCGTTTTGGGAGGCGAGATTGTGCGATGAGGTTTCTTTGAAAGAAAAATTTTCGGATTTATATTTGGTTCCTTTGGTTAACTAGGAACGGTATATGCTTTAGAAATGAAGTTTGGAATGTGAATAATACGGTTTGGGGTATTAAAGCTTTGATTTGGAAATGGAGTTTTATAGGAGAAATTACTCATTCCATTTGTAGTTTTTACGAGTTTAAGAAAGATCATTTGTTATACCTGTCGTAATTCTAATTGATTTGTAATTTCTCTTTTGGCGGGTTTCTCCCGTTCTTGTGTAATCAAGTTTTGAGAACCCTTAATTCCCTATATTAATATATTCTTGCTTACACAAAAAAAAAGAAGGAGGAACACTTGTTTGTTTGGTTACAAGACTAAATAACAAAGTTGTCTCAAACTATTTAAAAGCTCTGTTAAAATTTTAAAAATTAACCTATTAAAAAGAAATGTAAATAAATAAATATAATAAAAAATTGTATTTAATTAAAATTGTAAATAACATAAAAACTAGAGAGAATAAATAAATAATGTATAAATATTTCATAAAATTTAATTTATTTAAATATCATTTTAATGTTAATAATGATGTGTTTATATATATATATATATATATATATATATATATATATATATATATATATATATATATATATATATATATATATATATATATATATATATATATATATATATATATATTGTTCTGGACTGGGCCAAGGCTAGGCCCAACACCGCTTTCAGCCCAATAAGCCTCAGAGGCCCATGAATAGTTCATTGCCTTCCCGACACGCCTTGCTCGGCACTAACACCCTACCCGGAGCGGACGACCTTGCTCGGCGTTAACTCTCCCCCGGACGTCATCCTTGCCGAGGACCCTGCTCCGCGCAGAGCTCTTTCATATCCAATCCTCCGAACAACTCGGATCCCACGTGGCTCCTAAAAGACCGCGTCTTCCCTTGGACTTCGGAGCGGTTAACCAGGACAGAGGGCGTACACGCACCTCCGATATTTCCGCCCAGGAAACCTGGCAGTCTCCTAGTTGGGCTTGGGAATCCAACCCAATAGCGAGATCATGGCCCAGCGCTGGGGGCTATATATACCCTCTTTGACTAGAGGGTCAGGTATTCAATTCTCTTCTAACCTTAGCTAGTACTTGCTCTCCTTTGCTCATCTACTCACTTTGGCATCGGAGTACCTTGCAGGTACACCCCCCCTCTCACTTTACGGACATGATCGAGGAATCCAGCCAGGCTCTGCATCGACGGGGAGGTCGACGACACTCTGCTGAAAGGAATGGGAGGACAGGTCATGAGACCCCCCAATCCGTCAGAAGACCACCACCTCAGCACGTCGAGCAAGCTCAGAATGACGAGGCCGAGCAGCTCCAGCCTCAGAACAACGGAGAGGACACAGCTCGGAACGATCGCAACGCCGAGTTGATCCAAACCCAGCCTGAACAACCGCTGACTCGCGTCCAACACGAGACGGACCACAGGGACGGGCAGACTGCCTCCTCCTCCACCCGTTCCTGTGAGAGACCGAGAACTCACCATCGGCAGACTCGGGATGCTACAGATGCCCATGGGGAAACCGACCCCTCGACCCTCGTCATCCTCAAAGAGCTGCAGCGGACCAACCGCCTCATCCGACTCCAGGGCGAACGGATTGAGAAACTGGAAAAGAGGCACCGTCACCGCTCTCCCCCGCGGAGACACCGTCGATCGCGTTCCTCCTCTTCGCGCTCCCCGCCTAGGAGGACTCGCCGACGCTCACCATCCTCCTCTCGGTCTCCACCGAAAAGATCCCGCCGCCAAAGGTCCTACTCGCGCTCCCCTCTGCGGAAAAGCAGGAAAAATCGGAGGCCTGAGCCCGCAGAGGAAGAGAGCCCTTCTCCCGACAGAGAGGAAAGAAGGCTCGCCAGGAAGGGGAGGAAACCTCGCAAGGAGGAACCCGCCCGGCGTAACACACGCTCGATCTCTCCGAGCGCCAGCGACGAGGAGGAATTCCGCAGCCCCTTGTCTGAAAGCATTAGAAGGGCCCGTCTTCCCCGAGGAATGGAAAAACCCCCCGACTTTGGATGCATACGACGGGACTACAGATCCCGACGACCACATCAGGAACCTGGAGGCCGTCATGGAGTATCACGTCGTCCAAGGCTCCATCAAATGTCGGATCTTCCCGACCACGCTCCGGAAGGGGGCAATGACCTGGTACAGGAATCTCCCTCCCAACTCCATCAAGTCTTGGGCCGAGCTCAAGGAACTCTTTCTGAGTCACTTCACTGCTTCCCGCCGTCAACCGAAATCAGAGGCTAACCTCGAAGCTGTGGTCCAAGGGACCAACGAACCTCTCCGAGACTACCTCGACAGATTCAACAAGGAAGCCGTCCAAGTGGAGACTACCGACTATATGAAAAGATATCTCCTCGAACGGGGACTCCTCCCCGGCAGTGAATTCAGGAAAGCAATAAAGATCAAAAAAATGCGATCTATGAACGCCATCTTGAAAAGGGCCCAGGCCTTCATCTCCTTCGAGGAAGGTGAAGCGGCCGCAGTCAAAGCGTCAAGGGGAAACCCTGTTGCTCGGAGCTCGAACCAAGACCTGTCTATCGCTCCCCGAGCAGACGAAAGAAAGAGGGACGACAGATCCCGCGACATGAAGGACCGCAGAGGGCCGGCGGGACGCTTCAACGACTACACCCCCTTGAAAGTTTCTCGGGAGAAGATCCTGGCCGAGTGCATAAATGCCGAGTTCAGAAACTCCAACATCAGACCACCAAAGCCGAATCCCACCCGGCCGGGGACCGACAAGTCCAAATACTGCAAGTATCACAAGAGCCAGGGGCACTTGACGGACGAGTGCATTCACCTGAAGGACGCCATCGAGACACTAATCAAAGAGGGTCACCTTTCTAAATACACAAGGAAAGGGGACCCCCCCAAAAAGAAGGATCGTCGGAGCTCTGACGAGGGCGATTCACCGAACGCCAGACCGCTGCAGGTGGCGCTGTCCATCACTCGACCCGAGGACTTCATACCCTCGGTCGGAGTGACCTCTGCTCTCAGCGTCTGGGAAGGCTTCCCGACAGCAATGCTAATAACCAACGGCGGGGACTCTGGCTCCCTCACAATCGGCTCAGTGAAAAGGAAGTTCGACGAGTTGATCAGCGCCACCTCGGATATGACCCCAACCCTGAGGAGGTTTAAAGGAAGGTCAGAGCCGATCACCTTCTATCTGGAGGAGCTACCCGGCGGAGCCCCAAACGCCACAATCCCACTGCTCGTGCGAGCAAGGATGGCAAATTTCGACGTCCGTCGGATTCTGGTCGATGAGGGAAGCTCGGTCGACATCATGTACTCCCACCTTTTCCAAACCTTACAGCTGGACGACTCGCATCTCACCCCTTACGTGGGCTCCGACCTCCAAGGGTTCAACGGAACAACCACAAAGCCATGGGGTTATGTCGAACTGCTCGTCTCCTTCGGGGAGGGAGAAGCCTCCAGGCAGGTCAAGACACGGTTTTTGGTGATAGACTGCAAGACCCTCTACAACTGCATCATCGGGCGTCCCACTCTAGCCGAACTCACTGCAGTTCCCTCGACCGTCCACTTAAAGATGAAGTTCTACACGAAGAGGGGACGAGTAGTCACCGTCAATGCCGATATCGAAGCTGCTCGGAGGATATTCGACGCATCAGTAAAAGGACTGGAGCTGATTCCCCCGCCCTCCAACTCCAACAAAAAGGCAAGAGCTGAAGATGAATCTCGTCCTGGAGATCGGCAGACGACTGCAGACCTCAACTCGGTCGATCTCGACGCCCGTTTCACAGAAGAAGAGCTAAAGAACGCCGAAGATCCGCAGCCCAAGGCAGATCACCCCATCCGGCCCATTCCAGACGGGGAATTCGAGCTCATTCCTCTGGGTCACGAACCCGACAAGACTGTGAAAATCGGCAAGGACATCCCGGACACACCGAGGAAGCAGCTCATAGCTTGTCTGAGGAACAACGCCGACTTGTTCGCCTGGAGCGCAGCAGAGATGCCCGGACTCGACCCTGAGGTCGCCTGTCACACACTCTCCATCAATCCGACCGCAAAAGCAGTAGTTCAACGTAGGCGTCGGCAGTCCCCCGAGAAAGCGGAGGCTGCCGAGAAAGCTGTAAAAGACCTCCTAGAGGCAAATTTTATTTCCGAGGCCAAGTATTCAACTTGGCTCTCAAACGTTGTACTAGTTAAAAAATCTAATGGAAAATGGAGAATGTGTGTTGATTATACTGATGTTAACCGGGCATGCCCCAAAGATGCATACCCGTTACCTAATATTGATAGACTGGTCGACAACTCGGCCGGTTATAAATTATTGTCCTTTATGGACGCTTATTCAGGTTACAATCAAATTCCCATGGCGAGATGCGACAAGCAATGCACGGCGTTCATGACCGAATCGGGCAATTATTACTACAATGTAATGCCCTTCGGACTCAAAAACGCCGGAGCCACTTACCAGCGGATGATGAACAAGGTCTTCCGAGGAGAGATCGGCGACACCCTCGAGGTATACATGGACGACATGATCGTCAAATCCCGTGAAGACGACGACCATACGGCACATCTTGAACGAGTGTTCGAGCAAGCCAGATCGTGCAAAATGCGTTTTAACCCAGAAAAATGCACCTTCGGGGTACGGGCAGGCAAGTTCCTCGGATTTTACCTAACCGAACGAGGAATAGAAGCCAACCCAGATAAATGCCGAGCATTCTCGGAACTTCCTACCCCTAGCAATAAAAAATCTATCCAGGAACTAAATGGGATGCTCATAGCACTATCCCGCTTCGTCGCCAAATCCGCCCAACATGCCCTCCCATTCTTCAAGTTGCTTCGAAAAGAGGCAGCCTTCGAATGGTCCGAGGAGTGCGAACGAGCGTTATCACACCTCAAACAGATACTTTCCAAACCGCCCGTCCTATCCCGACCAGACAACAACGAGATCCTATATCTCTACCTGGCTGTCTCGAACGAGGCGGCCAGCGCCGCCTTAATCCGAGAAATAGAAGACGGGCAGAAGCCCGTATACTTCACGAGCAAAGCCCTACAAGGGCCCGAGGTGCGATATCAGCAGATTGAGAAAGTTGCGCTGGCCCTGATAACAGCCGCCAGAAGACTGAGACACTATTTCCTCGCTCACACCACAGTCGTTCGGACGGACCAACCGATTAAGCAACTCCTCAGCCGACCAGACATGGCCGGAAGGATGCTACGATGGTCCCTCGAGCTATCCGAATTCGATATCCAATACGAAGGAAGAAAGGCGCTTAAAGCTCAGGCGCTCGCCGACTTTGTTGCCGAGATGACCTCAATTGCTAACTACCCGGGCCCCACCGAAAACAAATGGACCATCTACGTAGATGGAGCCTCAAGTAGCTCGGGAAGCGGAGCCGGAATAATCCTGGAAAATGACGAGGGACTCGTCATCGAGGTATCCTTGGTCTTGTCTTTCGCCACGTCAAACAACCAGGCCGAGTACGAGGCCCTCCTAGCAGGCCTACGCCTGGCCGAGGACGTAGGTGCTCGCGAAGTCATGGTCTATACCGACTCCCAACTCGTCGCATCCCAAGTCAGCGGCGATTACCAGGCAAAGAACGACACGCTGGCCGAGTATCTCACTCTCGTCAAGGAGAAAATGTGTAAATTTTCAAAGGTTAATGTCGAGCACATTCCCCGGGAGCACAACTCTAGAGCCGACATACTGTCCAAACTTGCGAGTACAAGAAAGAAAGGTGGAAACAAGTCGGTAATCCAAGAGATCTTGCCGAGACCAAGTATAAGCAAAAACGCTCAGACTCTTCAAGTGTTCGCCATCGGGGACGACCATTGCTGGATGACCCCAGTGTATAACTTCCTCACCAAGGACGAACTGCCCACCGACGCGAAGGAAGCATCAACTATCAAGAGACGAGCCTGTTCGTACACGGTCATCGAGAACAAACTATACCGACGAGGCTTCTCCATCCCTCTCCTCAAGTGTGTCGACACATCCCAGGCATCCGAGATACTCCAAGAACTCCATGAAGGGATCAATGGCCAACATCTCGGCGGCCGATCACTTGCGAGAAAAGCCCTCAGAGCCGGCTACTACTGGCCGACCATGCAACAAGATGCCAAAGAGCATGTCCGTAAATGCGACAAATGCCAGCGTCACGCCGACATGCACTTGGCTCCCCCTAACGAGCTTAAATCTCTATCGTCACCATGGCCTTTCTCCACCTGGGGAATGGACCTCCTCGGACCATTCCCGGTCGGCTCATACCAGAATAAATATCTGGTGGTCGCCGTCGACTACTTCACGAAATGGATAGAAGCCGAGGCGCTCGCCAAAATCACGTCTCAAAACGTGCTCCGTTTCTACAAACGAAACATACTCGCCCGATTCGGGGTGCCTCAAGCCATAATCACCGACAATGGCACTCAGTTCACCGATAGAAAGTTTCAAGAGTTTGTGGCCAAGCTCGGCACGAAACAACACTTCACCTCGGTCGAGCATCCTCAGACAAACGGGCAGGCCGAGGCGGCTAACCGAATCATCCTCCGGGGACTAAAGAGAAGGCTCGGCGAAGCCAAGAAAGCTTGGGTCGAAGAACTTCATAGTGTACTCTGGGCATACCGAACAACCCCCCATTCGAGCACAGGTGAGACCCCATTCAGATTAACCTACGGCACCGAAGCCGTGATCCCCGTGGAAATCCGAGAACCTTCTCGGCGCACCGAGGCACCCCTCGAAGAAGAGCTCAATGACGAAGCTATGAGGGAAGAACTCGACATGGTCGAGGAGATCCGCACGGGATCTTCCCTCCGAGAAGCAAAATTAAAACAACAGATAGCTCTCCGCTACAACACCAAAGTCACCAAGCGCGAATTCGAAGTCGGCGCCCTAGTGCTCCGCAGAAATATGAAAGATTCCCGCGAGGGTAAACTAGCCCCGAACTGGGAAGGCCCATACCGAGTTTACGATAAAACCGAGAACGGCGCCTACTACCTTGAAGATCTCCTCGGAGTAAAACTTGCTCGGCCTTGGAACGCTGAAAAACTCAGACGTTATCACAGTTAGACTCGACCTAACACCCCCGGAGACCTGCATCCCGCACAAGTGCAGGCCGGGAAGGAACCCGCGTCATCGGTACGAACACGGGAACTCCACGACAGCAACGGTCGGATCCTCCCACGAAATGGGAAAACCGACCACGCGGAAGACTCTACACCTAGACCCTCCGCGGAAGTACCTGATTGGCAGAACCCCAGCTCGCGATGGGATCGTTCACGCCGCGAGAACTTGGCCATAAACATGGTCTCGTACCCGCTAAAAGCGCACACCTGCTCTGCGCACCCGGACCGTACTCAACACGCCCGGGCAATCTATCTAAGCCGAGCATCGTCCTTACTCGAAATTCTAATCATCAGATAGGTCCCCGGAATACGCGAGCGGATCCCATAATCATCAATACACAGCAATGCAAACATGCGACAGTAAAATTCAGACATAAGCAGATCCCCGGCATACCCAAGCGTAGCCGGCTAAAAGCGAAAAAATCCTAAGTATGGAAGAAACACCCCGGTTTCCGAGCACCGAGAAGTGTTATCAAAATACGAGCATACAACGATAATACTTTAAAGGAGCGAGTAAACGAATATAGACAAGCGAAGCTACAAAACATTAAGGCTACCGACCAAATTGGCCGGCGATGTCAAAAGTTACAATCATTGTCGGGCACGCAGGCCCCAAAAATTATCCGGGCATAGCCCAACAAAAAGAATGGCACGCAGGCCGGGAAAGACGGACACGCAGGCCCGGAACTACACTTTCTACTCTTCGCTCCCCGGGGGCTCAGGCACCAACACGCCATCCACGATCCTCGAAGAGAGCCCGACATTATCCTCCTTCAAACCAGGGTTCAGAAGCCTCAGCTGGTTAAGAGCACGCTCGAACCCGACGTCGGCCATGTCGGCCAGACTTATCTTCAGGCTCTCTATCTTCTCCACAAACTCAGCCCTAGACTTTAGAGCTGCCACATCCGGCGACTCGTCAGCCGAGGGAGCCCATTCGAGTCGAAGGTCAGCCAGCTTCTTCTTCTCAGCCGCAACCTCCGCGTCTTTCTGCTTCAGGACCGCGTCGACCTTCTTCCTCAACTCCTTGCGCTCGGTCTCCATGGCCTTCACCTTGTCCTCGGCCACCTTCTTAGCCGCCTCGGCCTCCTTCAGGGCCTCGGTCGAGCCCGAACCTCCACTGGCCAACACTTGGGCCATCCCCAAGACCCTCACCATGGCAGCACTGTCGCACGCCAACTGTTTCTGAAGGGACGGGGGGTCCATATCATTGATCAGACGAGCTTCGTCCGGTGAGGTAACCAAGGGGAACTTCTCGAAATAGCCTCCATCCTTGTAGCAAGGAGGCAACACGAAGGCGCGCCCGGGACCTAGGTTCGACTGATCTGGACGTCCCCCCTCGGAAGGACGAGATCTCTTGGATGACCTCTCGTCGACATGAATCTTGTGAGGAGAGCCTGCCGAGCCTGAGTTCTCTCCAGCTCCGGTTCCCTGGTTCTTCTTCTTCTGATTCTTCCTCGCATCCAATGCCTGTTTCAGGATATTATCCTCCTTCTCCGGCATAGCCTCTGCAAAGAAAAAATAAACAAGTTAGCAAAATACCGGACAGAGATCACAAAGCAAGGTGAATGGACACAACCTAGCAACGTCCGGGTCTCCTCGGGAGTCCGACAAGCTAGCAAAGCCTTGGTATTAATAGGGCGCTGCTCCGTGATCGGCACCCCGTCCTCGTTCAATACGGGATCCCCATTCCTCGTCACCCAACGAGACATAGTAAAGCTATCTACGTATTTGCAGAGGACCGAGTATGACTCCCGGTCTTGATCATCCAAATCATCGTCCTCCCAAGCATAGTATTTCGGAGGAGACGCAAAATGACCCTTCCACCAGAAAAACGGAAACGTCGTGCAGAACTCCCTTACTTCCTGCCCATATTCATCCCTCACTATCTCCCCCTCGGCATCCCGCTCGGCCACCATATCCGACACCGAAGAGTAGGCCGTTGGACTTAGGGGGCGGACTACGAAGTATCGATCCTTAAAACCCTTCACGGAATCAGTATACATTCCGAAGAGTTTACGCTCGGCGTTCCTGAACGAAACCCAGCTGTACCGCCCGTTTGACGCCTGCCGTTGAACACGAAAACATCTTCCGAACAACGCAGACGTTGCGCCTATACCCAAATAATCACAAACAATCTCGAATGCCCGCATAAAAGCAAAAGCATTCGGATGAATTTGGGACGGCGCCAGAGATAGAAACGCCATAACTGAAACCTGAAAACCAGAGAAAGGTAACCGGAAGCCGAGCTCCCTAAACACGTAATCGTACATCGCAAATCCGTCCCCGGCAAACCGAGAGCATATGCGTTCGTCCGGAGACGGGCAACCTATTTGATAATTGGGCGGATCGCCTTCCCCCAGAACCTCAATTTCTGTAAACGCCCCATCCAGAGACGCGGTGTACCGAGAAACAACAGATAGAGCCTCCTCGGCTATCCAATCGGGCGCAACGATATGTTCATAACTGAATAACGGCATAGGGGGAACCCCTCCCTCGGCATTCGAACCAGGGGATCCCGTGTGAGCGCCTTCGGCCGAGGGAGTGCCATCTTCCTCAATAATTTCGACGTCGGAACTAGTTGCCGTCGAGCTGTCGGAGTCACTGGTCGTCGAGTCGGTGTCCGAGCCGGATCTTGAGGTAGCACTCGAATCTGATTCACCTGCACGCAGAAGGGAGAAGTGAATTCGATAGTCCATCAAATCCACCCTTCCACCGCAAGGCAAGCGAAAGGGTAGAGCAGGAGCAGCAGAGCCCCCGGCCAAACCCCCATCGAGGAACAACGCTCGTCAGCCGAGGACTCACAGATGACACGACAACGGGAAAGCTTATCTTAAGCAGTTTAACGCCAACGTACTCCGGCCTGCCAACCCACGCTGACCCCCGGGCATCGCTTAGATAACCCGGGGAGGATGACGATGGCGAAGACCTCGAAAGCGAAACACAAATCCTATGAAAAATAGTAAAGCAACGACAGGCTAAACGAACTTACTTGCAGACATGATGAGGACGGCCGAGGAGAATCCTTCGCTAGGCAACGATCTTGATATGGTGAACGAGCTGGAAAATTATTCTCCGAGGAACCCTTGATCGAAGCCGAGCAGATAAACAGAGAAAGGAAAACTCCCATATGAGAGAATTCGCCCCCTTTTATAGGAAAAAGGCTCGGAAGGCGAAGCGTCACCTCTCCTGACAGGCGCCGCCTCCTAGACCCTAGGCCATCATTGCCTATGCCACGTCAGCGCGTGCTTCCCACGCGCGACGTTTCGCCCACCACTGGATTTTCCTCCGAGCGCGTCTGTGTAACGAGGACCGATTCACCGAGCAACCACGAGAATTGGGGTCCGAGCGTAGAAGCAAAGTCACAGCTTCTTAACCAGAAAACTCCGACTTGGGGGGCTCCTGTTCTGGACTGGGCCAAGGCTAGGCCCAACACCGCTTTCAGCCCAATAAGCCTCAGAGGCCCATGAATAGTTCATTGCCTTCCCGACACGCCTTGCTCGGCACTAACACCCTACCCGGAGCGGACGACCTTACTCGGCGTTAACTCTCCCCCGGACGTCATCCTTGCCGAGGACCCTGCTCCGCGCAGAGCTCTTTCATATCCAATCCTCCGAACAACTCGGATCCCACGTGGCTCCTAAAAGACCGCGTCTTCCCTTGGACTTCGGAGCGGTTAACCAGGACAGAGGGCGTACACGCACCTCCGATATTTCCGCCCAGGAAACCTGGCAGTCTCCTAGTTGGGCTTGGGAATCCAACCCAATAGCGAGATCATGGCCCAGCGCTGGGGGCTATATATACCCTCTTTGACTAGAGGGTCAGGTATTCAATTCTCTTCTAACCTTAGCTAGTACTTGCTCTCCTTTGCTCATCTACTCACTTTGGCATCGGAGTACCTTGCAGGTACACCCCCCCTCTCACTTTACGAAGACCAGCATCCGAGCAGGCCTTGACGATTCTTCTGATCAGGTACGATCATATATATATATATAATACAATAATTTAGAGTAGAGGTGTTTAAATCCAAACTAATCCAAACAAAAATCGCAAACCGATAAAAAAAGTCGAAAATCACAAAAAATTGAAACTCGTTGGATCTGTTTGAATGCCATTTTGTGAGAACCGAATGGTTCAGATCATATTTTGAATTAATTTTTCAAAACCGATCCAAACTGAACCGAACAGCATATATATATATATATATATATATATATATATATATATATATATATATATATATATATATATATATATATGAGGAGGGATCAAATTACACCCGAAGAGTTACACCACGAGTTACACTCGTTCAATAACTACATCTCGAATTAATATTTTTTAAATTCAACCGTTAGATTGAAACATAATATCATATAGATCATACTTATAAAATTTGAGCTTAATCTATAATGATTTACTATATCATCAAGATATCCAAAGATTAACGTCAAAATGAGCTTCCATATAGCGTTAATTTTGATGTAATTCAATGACATAGTAAATCATTATAGATTAAGCTCAAACTTTATAGGTATGATCTATATGATATTATGTTTCAATCCAACGGTTGAATTTAAAAAATATTAATTCGAGATGTAGTTATTGAACGAGTGTAACTCGTGGTGTAACTCTTCGGGTGTAATTTGATCCCTCCTCTCTATATATATATATATATATATATATATATATATATATATATATATATATATATATATATATATATATATATATATATATATATATATATATATATATATATATATATATATATATATATATATATAGGGCATATCATATGAGAATGCCTTTTTTATATGAGAATGTGAGAATGAATATGAACCATTGGATTTTAAAATAAATGGTGGAGATTATGGGTGAAACTTTTTTTTCTCTCTCCTACATCATTTATTTCAAAATATAGGAAAGAGAAAAAAAATATGCGAACACTCTTATTTTAGAGGCTCTTTGCAACGGACCTGGTTGTATGAACGTAAAATTGACCCTACTAAATAAAATAAATATACATACGAGAAAAAATTATGAAAGAGAAAAAATTAATATTATATTTTTTAAAATATCTAAATAATGTATATTTTGAGTGTGTGCTTAAGTAATCTATATTTAAGTAATATAAGTATTTCTCTCCTTTTGGGGCGAGTTCTTTGCCACATTATCTAATTTGTTCAATGAGAATGCAAAATTATATTACAAGAGTAAAATTACTTTTAAACAAATATATAACTGATTCTCGCAAATATATACGTTTGTTTTAGTCTTCTAATTGTTTTTCTTTAATTTTGACCATTACAATTTTTTTTTTATTTCGATGGCTTTTTTAGTCTTTTATTTTAATCTATGTAGAATTGATTTGTATTAAAACTGATCTTAATAAATAATAATACAAAAATATTGATTTTAATCCCTCCAATATTGATGACATAATTAAATATTTTATATATTACAAAATCAATTCTAACATAAATAAATTTTATAGACCAAAACAAAAGAGAAAAAACCAAAACCAAAATAAAAATTGCAAGACTCAACGAAACAAAACAAAAAATTACAGAAAATGACGTTTAAAGGAAATTACATGTTTAATCAAAATTATAATACTATAAGAATAAAAGTGCAATGACTTCTATTTTATTTAGTTTACTTATACAGCAAAAAAATTGTGGCAAATATGAAGATGACTCTCTTAGTCAGACCCAGACCCACGAGGATACAAAAGTAAGGGGATTCCTTAGAATATTCTATGAGATAGAAAAGAATCATATGATAAATCGAAAATGTTTTTAATTTTTGGAAATATATTTTCGGACGCATTATTTGTATTACACAGCAAGTACATAGATATCGTTGAAGGTGTGAAAAATACTAGAAAAGAGAGGTTTGAATAAAGTTTTAACACCAAAAATTTTTCCCTTTAAAACGAAGTTGTTTCTTGATAATAGAGATAGATTTGCAAGAAGGAAATAACAAGGTATGTTTATACTAGTTCACTTGAAAAATATCAAGTTAATCTAGTTCACCCGCCAAGGTGATTTCGCCATATCCACAGGATATTAATCCAATAATCTCAAGATTATTACAATGCACAAGCTAACTACATGTGACTAACAATACAACCTCTAAGACACACTAATCTTAGACTTCTCAAGAAATTTGACCAACTGGTCTCTTGAGGAATAACAAACAACCGTTTGAAATAAGATTTGTTTACAATGAAATGCTTTTACATAAGCTGAATGCAAATAGTATTTTCAGATTCTAGACTTAGAGATATGAAAAGCTTATGAACAGTCTTTTAAGAGCTTTTGAACAATAGTGAATTAGCACCCTTTTCTCTTCAGTCTTCAAGCATATATATAACCAATATAATAATATATTCGTTGAAGGGCAAATTTGGGACTTCCAAAAAGTTGGCAGCTTGAACGTAGTGAGAGACAAGATCGTACGACGCGTCCGTCTTTTCATGGTAATGGAGTGAAACATTATGTTTGTACCACGTACTATGTACTACGTAAACGTTATCTTCCATTCTTCTTGGATTTCAGAGGCTCTGCTGAGAATGAGTTAGAAGATAGAAAATAAGTTTGGGTTCTTCAGAACTTCAAGTCTTCAGAGTCTTAAGAACTTCATCTTCAGAGTCTTAAGAACTTCATCTTCAGAGTCTTCATCACTTGATCTTCAGTATCACTTATCTTCAGAAACAAAAGTCTTAAGTATATGGATTGTTCCCTTAGAAACTCTGTCTTCAGATCTTCAGCACTTGGTTTCTTCAGATAGCATATCAGAGTCACATACTACATAGGCTTCTAAAGCATCTTGCTACTGTTCAGCAGAACATGTGTAGCGCAGAAACGTAACATTGATTCTTCTAATGATATGGAAACTCCTTGAATCATATTAGAACATGTTTGTTAAATCCTCAAAAATAAAAATCGTTAGAGTACCAAAATTATTCATACAAACATACTCATTGTTATCATCAAAACTCAGAGATATATTGCAGAACCAAATCTTGTTTTAACAATCTCCTCTTTTTGATAATGACAAAACTATGTATTTTGATGACACAATTTTGTACATAATTAGAAAATGTTTCGGAAAAGAAGGTAAGGAATACTTATCCTTTACAAGAGAAATTCCCCCCTCAGTCAAAAACTTGATTAAGATCAGATATCCTGATTAAGAACCGTTTGGGTAACTCCCCCTGGTTGCAATAGATCAGATAGTGAGATCTTTGAAAGTATTGATTCTTAAAACCAATACCTCCAAGCAAGATCTTGAAAACTCAGAGACTGGTTAGCTATGGATCTTGAAAATCCAAAGTCTAGTTAGCTTAGTCAAGTTATTCAGAGCCCGATAAAAGTTTGATTCTCAGAGCCTGATTGTTGACTTGATTAACTCAGAGTCTGATTTCCAAATAAGATTTTCGAGTACTTAGAGCTTGATTGAGTTTTCTCAAATAAGATCTTGAATACTTAGAGCCTGATTTGAATTCAAAGCTTAGATCCTGATATGTAGAATCAGTTCATGATACATGAGAGAGAGAAAAAATTCTAACAGAAACAGAAGTTTATATGGGTTAGAATGTGAGCAGTTCATTTTCAGGAATATGACTATTAGCATCAAAATATTAACTTCAATTATTACTCCCCTTTTTTTTCATAGTCAAAAAGTTGATTATGTGTGAAAAACATAGAAAACATAAGACATAACAAAGAAAAGAAAAAGATAACAGAAATAAAACTTCATTAAAAAGATGATAGGCAAAATATTAGATTAAAAACATAAACGCATAGAATCCTAAGGTTTAGAAGCAAAAGGTAAAAGCCTAAGAGTCTAAGGTCCAGAGGATGAAGGAGTAGACAACTTGGCCAGGATCAGTTGCAGCATGTTGTGAACATTCTCGTTCACTTCCTTCAGTTGGGAGATGCTTTCCTTGAAGAAAAAATGTTCTTCTCTGATTTCTCTAATTGCTTGCTCCACACGCGAGATGGAAGGATCAACAATGGAGACAACAACAACTTGTCTTGCAGCTTCTGCATCTTCAGCTTCCTTGGCAAGTCTAGCTTCTTCAGCAGCTCTTAGATTTTCTTCTTCAACAACTTGAAGAGCCTTAGCTTCAACTTCCTTGAGAAGATTAAATAATATGATTCTTTCCTTTCTGGCTTCTTCTCGTTCAGTCACCATTTGAACATTTGCACTTCTCAAAGCATCCGAGAAACTCACGAGTCTTGCAAACTCAGAGTTCATCCACTTCTGAAGATTCTCCCATGAAGAATCCAGAGCCTGAGGATCAGTGCTCGTGCTAGCTTCTGCTCTGACCTTAACAACCTTCTTCTTAGCCTTAACCTTAAGATCACCTTTGAAGTCTTCGATCTCTTTCTTATAGCTACATGTTATCAACAAGTCATCGATATAGAGACATAGTATAAGAAATTCACTCTTGCTTCTTCTTACATATACTCCATGCTCAGTTGTGCACTTCACAAATTCCTTCTCCCTTAGGAAACTGTCGATCTTCTTATTCCAAGCTCTTGGAGCTTGCTTCAGTCCATACAGGGCTTTATGCAGCCTCTACACCTTTCTCTCTTTGCTATGTTTCACAAACCTAATTGGTTATGCAGCATAGACTTCTTCGTCTAAGGGTCCATTCAGGAATGCACATTTAACATTCATCTGACACATGTGCCAATTTTTCATGTTTGCCAGACCAATAACCAACTTGATTGTTTCGATCCTAGCAACAGGTGCAAATACTTCTTCAAATTTGATTCCTTCCTTCTAAAGAAATCTTTTCGCCACAAGCCTTACCTTGTGTCGAGTCACTTCCCCTTTGGGATTATACTTCACCTTGTATATCCACTTCACATAAATTGTCTTCTTTCCTTGAGGCAATTCGACAAGTGACCAAATGTTGTCGTCTTCGATGGACTTCAATTCCTCATTCATAGCTTTCACCCACTTCGAATCCTTCAATGCCTCAGTTGCATTAACGAGTTCTACATCTGCGTAGAAAGCATAATGTACCAACTCACCTTCATCATTGACTACATCATATGATGTAATCACACGTTCTTGCAACCTTGCAGGCATATGTCTTGTTCTATGAGGTCTTCTTGGGCCTGCATCACCTCTGACTTTTTCTTGTTGAACTTTTTCTCTTTCGACTTTAGTGGTTGGTTCTTCACAAAAGATTCTCACTGAATCCTTATTTACATTCTCAGTCCAATCTCATTCTTTAAGTTCATCTATGATCATGTCCCTGTTGATCACCACTTGCTTATTCACTGGGTCAAACAACTTGTAACCTCCATTCAAATGATATCCTATTAGGATCATCTGACTCGACTTGTCATCAATTTTCTTCTCAACTGATCTGGCACATGTTTATGTGCTATAGATCTAAATACCTTCAGATGACTTAAGTTATGCTTTACACCTGACCTACATTCTCCTGGAATAATTCCTTCTAGCTTCTTTGTCGGAGATCTGTTCAAAATGTATGTTGCCATCGACACAAATTCACCCCAAAACTCTTTTGGTAAATGCTTGCCTTTCAACATACTTCTCACCATATTCATGATGGTTCGATTCTTCCTTTATTCAATTTCATTATGCTATGGATTGTAAGGTGGCACCACCTCGTGCACAATCCCTTCTTTCTCATATAACATGTCGAAGTCTTTCGAAACATATTCTCCACCACCATCAGTTCTCAGGACCTTGAGCTTTCGACCACTTTGTCTTTCGACCATAGATTTGAACTTGGAAAATACATCGATCACTTCACTTTTCTTCTTGATTAGGTAAGTCCACAGTTTTCGACTAAAATCATCTATGAATGTAACAAAGTATTTGTTACCTCTATTCGAATCCACCTGGATTGGACCACATACATCATACATCAGAGTATATGACTTCAAGGATTATGTTCGACCTGCTTCCCGCGTCCTTGGTGAAGTTGTTCTTGTGTTACTTCGCCTACACACATTCCTCACACACTTCTCTTGGAATGTCGATATCTGGTAACCCTGAAACCATATTTCTTCTTTTCAACTCTCTGATTCCATTGAAATTGAGATGGCCTAGTCGATAGTACCATATCCATTCATCTTTGCTAGCTGTAGTTGCAAGGCACTCGCACTCCATCACATTGAGTTCGATCTTGAAGGTTCTATTCTGAGACATATGATCCTTCAAGATTAACCTCCCACCTGCGTCGACAACTCTCATCATCTTGTCTTCGATCGACACCTTGTAGTTCTTTTTGACCAACTGCCTAATGCTGAGCAAGTTTCTCTTCATGCCTGGTATGTACAACACATTGGAAATTACTAACCTCTTGCCATCTTTCCTCATAATTAGAACGTCTCCAATACCTTTAGCTGATAGAGTATTGTCATTTGCGAATTTCACCACGTTCTTCATTGAGGGCTTTATGTTGACAAATAAATATTTCCTTCCAGACATGTGTGATGAGCATCCTGAATCCAAGTAACATTGGTCCTTGAATTTATCTTCATCTTTTGTTGTGACCATAAGCAACATCTCTTCTTCTTCTACTACTTGTTTTGCAAACTTTGCATCACTTTCTTGATTCTTATTTTTTTCTGGACACTTTGTAGAATGGTGACCATACTTCTGACAATTGAAACACTGAATGTGGCTCTTGTCAGGCTTTCTACCACCACCTCTTCCTCTACCTGCACCACCACCTCTTTGGTTGCTTTGATATGATGGTTTTCTCTGATTCGACCAGTTTCCTTTTTGCTGACTTCAACCAGTTGAATTGTTGTAGCCACCTCTACCTTTACTTCCATTCCAACTTCCTTTTCCTTTCTTTTCGTTTGCTGACTGAGCTTGCAAGGCCACACCACTCTTCGACTTTCCTGCAGCTCTTTCAGCCATTCGTTGTTCATGAGATTCAAGCGTACCTTGAAGCTCTTCTTTTGTCAACTTCAACAAATCCTTCGAATCTTCTATGGCCACAACCATGTGGTCGAACTTATGGGCCAAAGACCTCAATATCTTCGAAATAACAGCTCTTGTTGTTAACGCTTCTCCACATATCTTGAGTTTAATTCACTAGTTTCATAACCATAGTGAAGAAATCAGTTATACTTTCACTATCTTCCATTTGAAGCAATTCATACGTTCTTTTGTGAGTTTGTAACCTCATCTCTTTCACCTTCTCAGCACCTCCAAAAGACTTTTCAAGAATCTGCCAAGATTCTTTTGTAGATTCATAACCACTAACCTTTTCAAAGTTGTTTGGACTCAAACATTATAACTCCTCTTCTCCGATTCTACGTGTTCATTCTTTTCTTATTCTAAAGTGTATTTTCCAAGCGGTTCTACTCCATCTGTTACAAGATCCTAAAGACCTTAACACCTGAATAAGACCTTCATCTGTTTGCACCAATTCTCATAATTATATACTTTCAGAATTGGTAGACTTGCTGGATAATTTCCATCCCGCCATCGTTACTTTCTTCTTCTTCCCTTAAACCGATCAATCGGAGCTCTTAATACCAGATGTTGGAAATCCACCAAAACCTATGATGAATTTCTATCACAATAACGATGAAAAGAAATTTAAAGAAGAAAAGAGATTAGGGTTTCTGTAGAGTAACTCTCTGCCCAGTCAGCTAGAGGCACTTCGAGGGGGCCAACGAGGGAGAATTTTAACTTGGGACACACTTTTGTGAGAGACACACCACTTGTCCACCTAAAACTTTAAGGTGATAGGTGTATGGGTTCTCTCGCTTATAAAGTGTTCATTCTTCCATTTTCTAACCAATGTGAGACTTCTTTCTCACACTTGATTCTCAACAAGTGTGACCCATGGTGAACGTTAGTTGTACTTGTTAAAGTATAGTGATTAAGATAGATTATCCTCACATATAGATTGTGAGAGTGTATGTATATTTCTCTTAAGAGTTAGTGTATAACTATTAGGGTTATAGGTAATTAGTGAATGACCTTTCCCATTTTGAGGTTGTGATACTTATAATGGATCCATGGGTTAGATTCGAAGAGAAAACAATTGTGTCATTTTCGATCAACAACATAAAAAGAAAGGGAATTGATTCTCCCTTAAAACGTGGAGGAGGTGATTTTTCCTTTAATTGATATTTCCATACCGTTATTCCTTCGTTGGACACCTCACATGCCACATATGTTAAATGAGGCAAATAATGAATTTAAGACCCAAACCCTACCGCGCAACCTACAATACGCTTTAGACGACTATCCTTATCTGGAGTGCTCAACCCTGCTTTGAGCGCTTACCCAACATTACCGTATCTAATTCAAACGACTTCCTCAAAGATCATTTATTTATAAGTTTAATGAAATAATTACAAATAATAACCTTTTGTTTAAAAAAATCTACTACAGTACTAATTTTTTTATTTAATATATAACTCAATTTTGAGAATTTCTCTATTGACCCCCTAGTCTTCTTGGACACCCGCGCTGAAAACTCCAAAATCCTAATTTTTGAGATTTTTTTCGGAACATCTCCAAAATCTAATTTTTTTTTTTATGTATTTTGGAATTTTCGCGGGAGATTTTTCCCATAGGATTTTAATAAAAAAATTATCCTCAATTTTTTCTAGCTACATTTGAAATTAATGGTTGACATCCTTAGCTTTAGAGAAAGTAGGTCAAATTGCGCATGCTGTTCTCATTGCATCTCATTAATGCAGTTCTTAACTTTACTTTTCCAATAAACCTGCAAAGACAAAAACACCCTCAATAATTTCCACTATATCAAAATTTTACTCTTCCAATAAAACCGCAAAGACAATTCCATCAAAACCATTCCATCTACTCATTTTCAAAAACCTTCTCGTCTTCAATTTTCCCGGGAAAATGCGAAGAAAACGGAAACAAAAAGTCCCCGGCGTACTATGGCGTCTCTTCCGAAACCGAGCACGAACCCTCTCACAAACCATCCTTTCACTCCTTCCGTCTCCATCTCCGTCCCCCGATCTCTGTCACTGCAAAGGCCGCCGTTGTCTCGGCTGTACCTCCGACGCCATTTCGTTTCTTCTCAGACCGAACGATCCTTCTGATTACCGTAAACTTCTGGCCAACTGTTACGTCGTCGTTTCGGAGAACGCTCCTCCTATTCGCTTTTTCATCCCGCATTCTCATTGCTCTCAGTATCAGGTTTCGTTATATATGGAGTACTTTTTTTGTTCTTCTTCGGTTTTGTTTTTTCATGCTTAAAATCAGGTTTTACATTGATTAGAGTTTAGTGTTTTAGGTTTAGGTTAGATTAGGTTTATTTAAGAAATTAGAAAACGTTTTGCATAGTTTATTTATAAGCTCACTAGCATCGACACCTCCAGAAAATGTGTATCTGTGTCGGTGTCAGTGTCCGAGACCGAAAGCAACACCGACACTTGTGTTGTGATTGCCTTTAATTTATTCATTTTTTCAAATTATTACTGTGTCGAGGTATGTATGAGTGTCAGGACTTGTTAGTGTCAGTTTCATGCTTCATAGTTATAAGTGATTATTATTTCTATAGTGTCGGTGATTATTTTTTAATACTGGTGTCGAGTATGAGTGTCAGGACGTGTTAGTGTCAATTTCCATGTTTCATAGTTATAAGTGATTATTATTTCTTTAGAGTCGTTGATTATTTTTTAAAATTATTATGGTGTCAGCGTATGTATGTGATTACTATTCGCGGCCGTTTTTGTGGTAACGAGCATTTTTTTAAAACTTTTCTTTTGATGTAATAGTTTTTTTTTAAGTATCTCGCGGAATATAAAAGGCTTTTCTTAGCTTTCGATAATTTGATATGCATTTTTCACTTTTATTTTTGCTTGTGATTTTGTTTTAATTTTTATGAAAGCTGGAAATGTTTATTTTCTAAGGCTTTAAGTGCTTTATTTCCTTACTTATTTGTTTTGAGCTTTTGATTGTTTTTGACTTAAGTTCTTTTTAGCTTAAGAAGTGTTTTTAATAAGCAAATGTTTGTTGATACTTGATAGTATGTTAAGTTAATAGCTAAAATATGATCCCTGGAACTCCTAGATTAAGAAATGTTTTAAGTTCCTTGATTGTGAAAATATATTTGTTTTCCTCCCGTTCTATTGTGGATTATTTTTTTTAGTTGAAGTCTCGAGACTGGAATGGATGCTTTAGGAATTTCAGTTTTTTGCTTTCAGATTGTGAAGAGCATTATTGAATTGATAATGGATCCAGAGGACCCAGCCTCTGCCAATGTGTTATGCTCTGGTTATAATAGAGTAAGCAGCCTATTCTCTCTTTTTTTGTACCGGTATACAATTTTGTTGCTTATCTGTTCCACTTTTTAATTTAACGCCTTTATTTGGTTATGTTGTTTCAATTGCTGTTTGTATAATGGAATCTTTTGATTGTTTGTTCTTATAGAAATGATCTGTTTTTGCCATTACGAGAGTATTCTTAAAGTTGGATAAGCTATTTCTAGAGATTGTAATGCAGTGACTCTTCATTTGGTTATACTGAGATTGATTTGTTTTATTAGTTGCTGAATTGTTAGTCCTGAAATTTTCAACTTTGGTTACTGATTATTAACCGTGAGACGAGTGACTCTTGTGCCGATGCATGCCATAAGTCTGCATACTTTTTGATGAATTTTGTTAACATGTCTTTTAACAATTGATGTGCAAGCATGTAACAATGTGTGTAATCTCAAGCTTCTCCTTAATTTATAATATAATCAGCAGATATTCTAGAGTTCATTATCATTCCCATTATAAGAGGAAGCTCTAAGATACTGTAATATGTTATCAAGATATTAGATGTCTTTTGTAACCCTGAAAATGGAAGGTTACTTGAAGTGCATTGGTGAATTAAAACGTGAACTATCTTTAGAGTTATAATGAAGACTAATGTGATATATTCTTTTGGTTAATGGTTTTACATTCATTCATTTCTCAAATAACGATTTTGTTTATCTGTGATAGAGTTGGTTCACCAGACTGAGGGAGAAATATCTATAAAGCAGAATAGAGGAAAACTCTGTTGTCAATCGTGGAAAATAGCAATTTGCCCAAATTCCGCCATGCTGTAATCCTATAGAGTCAATGTCATTGCAATTTGACAACACTTTTACTTAATAATGTATCACGGAATTGTTAACAATAGTAAACGTATACAAACATAGAGAATGAGAAAGACTTGTTGATTTAGGGTTCCAAAATAGAATGAACACACTAAACTGAAGAATAAGGGTTACACCAGAGTATAAATATTAAATGTTAGAAAAGACTAAACTACCCTTACAAAGATACAATAAAATAATATGATAATATTATTAACAATAATAATAATATCTAACATCTCCCCTCAAACTCAAGATGCATTAGCAGAGAGCATCGAGAGTTTGTCAATTAGAAAACGAAAACGTTTAATGGAATGCGTCTTCGTAAACAAATCAGCAATCTGCAAAACGGAGGAGACAAACGGTAGAGTAATTGTCCCATGCTGAAGATGATGACGAGTAAAGTGACAATCAATCTCAATGTGTTTGGTACGTTCATGAAAGACCGAGTTGTGGGCAATTTGAGTTGCACTCTTGTTATCACAATACATAGGCGTTGGTTCAGAAAGAGTGATGCCCATATCAGAAAGTAACCAACGCAACCAAACTATTTCTGTAGTGGTGGATGCCATAGCACGATACTCAGCTTCTGTAGAAGAACGAGAGACAATATCTTGTTTCTTACTCTTCCAAGAAATAAGAGAATCTCCAAGAAAGACACAAAAGCCTGTGGTAGACTTACGATCTGTGGGGTCGCCAGCCCAATCCGCATCTGAATAAGCACGAAGTTCCAATGAGGACGATGAGGGAAAGAGAAGGCTCTGAAACTGAGTTCCCCGAAGATAACGACATATGCGAAGAACAGCTCCCCAATGCACTGTAGTAGGAGAAACAACAAACTGACTAACAACATGAACAACATAAGCAATATCTGGTCTAGTAATTGTAAGGTACACCAGACTGCCAACTAAAGTACGATATAAGGTGGGATCTGGCAGAGGAACACCATCAGATGGAGCATATTTCACATTCAACTCAAGAGGACTATCTGCTATTCTAGTATCAGAAAGACGAGTCTGTTCAAGAATGTTGGCAATATACTTGGATTGAGAGAGAAGATAGCCTCTAGGAGAGTAGGCAACTTCAATGCCCAAGAAGTAGCGCAGAGTGCCTAAGTCCTTCATCTCAAACTGTTTTGCTAACTCTAATTTCAAATCATTAATTCCATCCATATCATCACCTGTAATAATCATATCATCAACATATAGTGAGAGTAAAATTCGACCATGATAAGTATTCTTGACAAACAAAGCAGAATCATGATCACTAGAGCGAAAGCCAATAGATGTAATCACAGTGGTAAACTTCTCAAACCATGCTCGTGGAGCTTGTTAATAATATTATCATATTATTTTATTGTATCTTTGTAAGGGTAGTTTAGTCTTTTCTAACATTTAATATTTATACTCTGGTGTAACCCTTATTCTTCAGTTTAGTGTGTTCATTCTATTTTGGAACCCTAAATCAACAAGTCTTTCTCATTCTCTATGTTTGTATACGTTTACTATTGTTAACATGGTATCAAAGAGCTCGGTTAAATTTTGGATCTACAGTCAAAGTGGCCACATATTTTTTTTTTCGGTGTTGATTTATTGAAGTGGTGGCGGTACAGTTTTTTTTTAGCGAAAACTTCCTATGGTTGGCTTTACGGTATTGGCCAAAATGAGCATGGTTTGGTAATGTTTACTTGTTTTCTCACTGTTCCTATAAAATATTCATCACGTCATCTTTCATGTTGTTTATGAAGCTACTGGTACTTGTTTCATAATGGTATGATTGATAAAACAAATTGATAATTGGGAGAAGGAATATTTTTTGGATGCATTGACGTGACAGTATTGTTTTTTTGGGACTAATTTTATTTGATATTTTCTTTAATTGTGGTGTTTTTGTTACTTCATAATTAATTACAATGAGTAATGATAAAGATGATTCTCTTCAGTCTGTTAGTGTTCAACTCAATGGAGAAAATTATTCTTATTGGAGTTACGTGATGAAAAATTTTTTGAAAGGAAAAAGGATGTGGAGGTATGTTGATGGAACCTCTGTTAAACCTACAGATAAAAAGGATGAAGCAAAATATGCAAAAGAGTTGGAAACATGGGATGTTAGTAATTCTAAGATCCTTACTTGGATCAATAATTCTGTTTCTCAGTCAATAGGTGTGCAATTGGCAAAATATGATACTGCTAAGGAGGTTTGGGACCATTTGAAACGTTTGTTTGCTCAATCTAATTTTGCAAAACGATACCAGCTGGAGAGTGACATTAGAGCTCTGAAACAGAATAATATGACTATTCAGGAATTCTATTCAGCTATGAGTAATTTGTGGGATCAATTGGCTCTTATGGAATCGACTGAATTGAAAGTTGTCAAGGCGTACACTGATCAAAGAGAAGAGCAGCGTTTGGTTCAATTTTTGATGGCGCTTAGGGATGATTTTGAGGGACTTCGTGGGGGTATTTTGCATCGTAACCCTCTTCCCAATGTTGATTCAGTTTTTAATGAATTTTTGGCAGAAGAAATAAGACTCAAGTCCCACTCCAGTTTGATTCCAAATAAAGGAGTTCTCCCCACTCCTCCGTCTGTTTTTGTTGCTCCAATTCACAAAGGAAAACCTCAAGGTAGAGTTGGATTGGGTAGTGATGAATGTGCTTTTTGTAAGGAGAAAGGTCATTGGAAAGCACAGTGCCCCAAATTGTTGAAAGGAAATAAGAAAAATTTCACTAGTCGATCATCTAATGTGGCTGCTGTTGCTCCTACTACCATTGGTTCTGGTTTTGATCATGGTTATCCATCAGAGACTACTTCTCAAATATCTGATATTGCAGAGCAACTCCAAAAGCTTCTTGCTACTCAGTCACGTGCCATGTCTGCCTCCTCTAATAAAGGTTTGAACTCTTCTTGTTTGTCAGGTATATCTCCTTCCATATGTATTCTTGACTCTGGAGCATCACACCATATGTCATATGATGCAAAATCATTTGTGTCCTTGAATACTACATCATCTATGTCAGTTATGACTGCTGATGGCACTGATATGCCATTAGCAGGCATTGGCTCTGTCTCCACACCTAATTTTTCATTTTCTGATGTTTATTATATTCCTAACCTCACTTTGAGTCTTGTTTCTGTTAGTCAATTGTGTGATTCTGGTTACTCAGTTATGTTTTCTTCCACTTCCTGTTGTGTGCAGGATCCTCATTCCGGGAGGCTGATTGGGACAGGCCGTAGACAAGGGGGACTTTATGTTTTGGATGAGTTGAAAGTCTCAGATACTGCAGCCTCAACTTCTACTTCCACAACTGATTTATTATCTTCTTTTCGTTTGAATTCTTCGTCTTCTAGTTTTTATTTATGGCATTACCGTCTTGGACATGTCTCTGCTTCTAGATTAAAGTATTTGGCTTCTACTGGAGCCTTAGGAAAGTTACAAACCAGTGATATCTCAGACTGTTGTGGTTGTAAACTTGCTAAATTTTCAGCTTTACCATTTAGTAAAAGTGTTTCCATTTCATATGCACCGTTTGATTTAATTCACTCTGATGTATGGGGTCCATCACCGCTTCTTACTAAGGGTGGATCTAGATATTATGTTTCGTTTATTGATGACTATACTCGTTATTGTTGGGTTTATCTTATGAAAAATCGTTCTGAATTTTTTGAAATTTATTGTATGTTTCGTGCTATGGTTAAGACTCAGCATAATGTTGTTATAAAGTGCTTCCGTTGTGATTTAGGTGGTGAATATACCTCTAATAAATTCTCTGAATTGCTTGCTTTTGATGGTACAATTCATCAAACATCTTGTACTGATACACCGCAACAGAATGGAGTTGCTGAAAGGAAACATCGTCATATTATTGAGACTGCTCGTTCTCTTTTGTTGTCTGCTTCGGTTCCTAGTGAATTTTGGGGTGAAGCTGTTCTTACTGCTGTTCATGTTATTAATAGAATTCCATCTTCTCTCACATCAGGTTTGTCTCCCTTTGAAAAATTGTATAACTCTATCCCTGATTATTCCTCTTTGAAAGTGTTTGGTTCTACTTGTTTTGTCCTTCGCCCACAAGTAGAACGTAGCAAGTTGTCTTCTCGTTCTGCTATATGTGTTTTTCTTGGTTATGGGGATGGCCAAAAGGGTTATCGTTGTTATGATCCTGGTGCAAAGAAATTGTATGTTTCTCGTCATGTTGTTTTCCTTGAACATATTCCTTTTTACTCTCTTTCTTCTGATTCTATTATTACTAGCAGTTCAAAACAAACTCACAAATGCCAACTTCAACACCCACCCTCACGCCTAGCGTGGGCATGGGCCAAACGCCCACATTGCAGTCCTTAACCCGGCTCTGATACCATGTTAAATATGCTTGGATCTCAACCTCAAAAGCTAGCTCAAAAGGTGAGGTTGTCCTCACATATTTGTCCGGGAACCTAAGCAATGTGGGACTTCAAACAAACTCACAAATGCCAACTTCAACAGGAATAATTGCAAGTTGTTCAAATTCGGCTACGCTATAGTACTGGAGCACTACTATAGCAGCTATTTGACCACACCGAGTAAAATGATTGTTCCATGCTACCAATTCCTAGGTGATGATTTTTTTTCAGTAGCTTTTGAGGAATTCAATAGTCCTGGACCTTGTCCTGGCCTTTCCTCACTACACTTTCTGATTTTAAAATTCATTGTTTCTGTCAATTAACCTGTCCTTATATGGCTGCAGCCTAACTAACTTTTAATAGCTACTCAGTATCTCGTTCAGTTGCATTGAGTTAGATTCTCCCCTTTCCTTCCGAACTGAGTAGATTCTATCTTAACTACTGGTTTGCTATCAACATGCAGAGCACATGTAAAAGCCCTAATGTGGACCTCTTATCCTGTGCATCTTGGTGTCTTTTGTTAAGTAGGGTATGTAAATATATCAAGATCTTTTTAAAAAATATATCTATTTGTATGATGTTATTTTTTTCATTCTCTTATAAAAATTAGATAAAAATTTGTACGCATGCAGGTTGGGGATGATTTAATGGTTTACCTACTAAAGTATACATCAATATTCTTGCCAGCTTCCCATGGAAAACACTACCAGGTGGGAGGTCCTCCAATCAGCCGTCTATGCTTTGATATGTTGAAGAAGTGTTCATCAAAATTTGACAATCAGCATTCTTCGCTTCATAAATGCGGTAATAAGAACCCTTCATCTATGATATTCTGTGATCTCAGTAAACATTATGCACTTTCTCTTTGAAGATAGTTTTTCTTATTGCCAGAAGAAAAGATATGCATCTGGTATATTTAATTTCCTCTGGTTTCTTTAAGCTGTAATGTTTTGTTTTTAATCTCATGGACTTCTATCCTTGTATTCATATTGCCATATTGCCAAACTGTTGATTACTATACTATAATGACCAATTAAAATTACATGTCCAGTCATTAACTGCTGCAATGTCTAAAATGTATCAGTAACTTGATAATTCACGAATTGGTGACACTTCCCTTCATTTGTTATTCTGATAAATGTTATTGCTATCTTTTGGCTTCTTTTCTGACAATCATTTATGTCATGTATGTTTGAGCAACATAGCAAAATTTTTTCTTTTGCCTCTTGGTTATTGGAATGAATAATGTTGCCATAATAACGGGTTAATGTTTGAAACAGAAGCACAAAAGAGAAAAAGATCTGCTGACGTTGATGACACAACAGTACAAAATCAAAAGCGCCGTATTTCTTGCAATGCCAATGGCCTTGTTAGCTTTGCTAGTAATCTAGGTTCGACGGATGAGTCTTCAATGCAATTGAGTAGGAATCATGGGAGCAGGAGTTATGATGTCAGTGCCTCTGAAGCTCCTAAGTCTACTAGAGCTGCTACTGTTATAAAGAAGTCAGAGTTAGAAGGGAAATCAGACTTGAATTGTATTACAACTAGGACTGGGAAGCGATCTAGGCCATGTAGTTGGAAGAGGCGTAAATGCAAAAAGCAGAAGCAATCAACTGCCGAAGAAGATAATCTAAATATTCAATGCAATTTGCTTCCTACTAATACAGGTGACATGCCTGCTAATCAACAGCATGACAACACCAACTTAAGCTGTCATGAAAAGGTGACAAATTGTTTATGTGAAATATTGTGAAAGCTACTTTCCAACGTTGTTTTGAAATATGGGTAGGAATTCGATATTTTATGCTACATTTGCATATACTTTTATAGAAAGAAAATTTTGTCTCTAGAAAAGGAAATAAACCTAGTGTATGATCTTCATAAACTTACAAACATCAGAAACGAGAAAAAGGAAAATGTTTGTAAAAAGATCTACTCAATCCTTTTGCAAGCTTTTCCTTTTAATATCCCAGAATAGAGCTCACAAATAAGCAAGGAAAACTAACCTGTCTGGATGAAGCCACTGATAGATATTATCATCATCATAAAATTTCTTATTACATAGCAGTAGAAAAAAAATGATTTTTTAATGTATATATATTTTTCTTATGGAACATTTTTATGATAAAGGGGGCGGAAATAGTGAAATCTTGATGATTGATTGATATGTCACATTAGCCCAAGTTATCAGTAGTGAAATATATAAGATAACAGTGTGGGCTTCTTTTTCAATCTTCATCAATGGTAATTTTCCTTTTGATTCAATAGCATACACTTTCTCGCAGATATAATTTATACCGTGTTATCACATCATACTTATATGCTGTGTAGCTGCAGATGTTGCATAAATGTTCTTGCTGTGTCATCTTACATTCTCTTCCAACTGTTCCCAAGCGGACTGATATCAATAGGAAATACATCTTCTACAATCTGGAGTCTTCAATCTCAGTTCTTCCGAACAAACGTATCCACCATTGAGTTTTGAATCTAACATGGTGTACATGCCCACCTTGAAATGATATTTTATTTATTCTTCCCATTTCAATTATTTTTACAAGCACAAGTGTAAATTGTTTTCGGAGTTCTTTCAGAACCATTTTCCCCAGTTCATGTTCCAAAGGACAACATTGTATGTGTTATAATTTCATTAAGCTATACTGTTCTTTCTTCTAAGTATTTCCTTCACAAATTATCTTCAGATATTTTACATTCCTTAAAGCCAAATCTGGCTTCTTCCAAATATCTCATTGGCAATGTTTTTGGCTTCTCAGATGTAAATGACGGTGCTCAGCCAATGCCATGTTCCCACAGCAGTGGTTCATGTCTCATTGACTCGGCATGCCTGTAAGTTCAGGCTGGTCCTTTTAATTAAAAAGCATTTGACAAAATGTTAGGATGCTTTTAAGTTTACTATGCACAGGATCCCTAGTTCATTACCATTTACCATGCATTTTGTACTCATAATTAAGAAAAATATCAAAATCATTCAAATTTTTAGTTAAATTCGTGATAAAGCTCAATATCATCGGACTGATAATAAGCCTTTTGAAAGTATTAGCACTCAACATTTCAAATTCAATAAAGAAGCTCACATTTCTTTGAACTTGTTATAATTGCAATGAGTTTTTAGATATCACTCTATTGTTAAGTGGTTTAATTATCTCATTTGTAGGATAAAGTCTGCCAGCATACAAAGCTCTCGGATAAGCACTGCGTTGTTCCCTAACTGGATTAACATACAAATTGAAAACCTAGCTCCAAAACTTAGCACATAAAAATCAGACTTTTAACACATAAATTTCAATCAATAATCTTGGATATGGTTCCTCGCTTTCTTGTACATAAAATAAAATGTGTATTGACATGATGTACGAATAAGAAACATATCAAAATCGTTCATATTCTTATTAGTTGAATTTATGATGAAACACAATATTCCAAGAAAGATTATAAGCTTTTTTTAGTGTTAATATTCAAATTCAATGACTAGGCTCTTATTCTTCCAAAATTGTAATAATTGCACTGCTTTTGTAGGTATCACTCTCTTGTAAAATGGTTTAAGAATATCATTCGTAGGGCAAGGTGTTGCCAGCCTGCAAAGTTCTTGGATAAGCATTGTGTTGTTCCATCATTGGATCAACATACAGATGAAATATCTACCTCCAGACTTCAGGTATTATTTTTCTCCAAATTTTTATTATTTTGGTTATGTCAAGAAGTTTTACAATGTCATCAAGGTTACAAGAAACTTTTTTTTACCTTTTTTACGTTGCAATTATTATTTCATCTTAATAAATGTGGTACTTATCGGATTTTTTTGACTATAGGACTATGTATCAGAGACAAATGTAAATAAGAAATCTCAGGAGTTTGGTACTCAACATTGCACAAATAATGTGGAAGTAATAGATTCACAACGAGAGGCAGTTAAGTCTAGCTGCTCAAAAAGTCAAGTAGTATCCTTCATATGGGCTGTTTCTCGGAGTTTACTTCCTTCTGAATTACTAGGTACTCCTTCCAATTGGAGAGTAATGAGGAGAAATATTTCCAAGTTCATACAGTTGCGGAAATTTGAAAAATTCCCTTTAAAGCTATGTTTGCATGAACTAAAAATATCAAGGTTTCCGTTCCTGTCAAATAAGTATTTCTTGAGTAGTCAATATGCTGGGATTCTGAAGTATTTAGAAGAACATGATAAAGTTCTGCATAGAGAATTCAGAAATTTGAACAGTGATGTGCAAGGTGTCAAACGTAAGCTTCTGGAGAAGTGGATCTTCTGGTATTATTCTTTTCTGGTTGTGCCTTTGGTGCAAGCAAACTTCTATGTTACTGAAAGTGAGCATGGGAAACAAGACATTTACTACTATAAAAAACCAATTTGGGAGAAGTTGATTAAAACCACTATTGCTTACCTCAAAGACTGTAGCTATAGTCACTTGGATGATGTGGCCTTGCATAATATTCTTAGGAGTAGACCATTTGGATTTTCAAAGCTCAGACTTCAACCTAAAGAAAATGGAGTAAGGATGGTGGCAAATCTCAAAGGTTCTTCAAGATTGCCATTAGCCGAGTCCACTATGGGTTTTCCATATTGCATAACTAAAAGGAAAGAAAAACATCAGAAAATTAAGTTTGAGTATTACCGACCTGTGAATTATGTTCTTCGTGATGCCCATACTATTCTCAAAGGAATTCAGTTCAAAGAGCCTCAGAGGCTAGGTTCTTCAGTATTTGATTACAATGATATTTATAGAAGACTCTGCCCATTTTTGGTTAGCCAGAAGAAGGGATTGACACCTATGTCTTCTTTATTCATTGTCACCTCTGATGTTTTGAAAGCATTTGATTCTGTTGATCAGGAGAAGCTGCTTGGCATAATGAAAGATATTCTTTGGAAAAGTCAATATTATCTCAAACAGTATGATCAAGTTATTTGCACAAAGAAATCTTTGTGGGTTCAAAAGCAATTTACTCTGCTAGATGAATCAGGCAACACTGGCCATACACAGTTCAGATCATTTGCTTCATCACGGCATGGCGTTTTTGTTAATCAGGTTCATTTGCACATTTTGTCATGCATTCTGTTTTGTTGTATCACATAATGAGTTTGATTATTCAAATTTAAATGTCTTGTACTTTTCCTCGTACATATTATATATAACAAGATTTTTGAAACTTTTCCTTACCAAAAATTGAGCTCCCCCAAAAACAATGGTCGTGAAGACAGTTTTGGGGTGCTGATTAAGTCAGATACAGTTACTAGTAAAATAGCTTAGCTAGATAATTGGAATGATCATTATCATGAGAGAAATTGAGTCAAGTCATCAAAGCATAGCAAGGCCCCTCATTCTCAAAACCATATTTAGAAGTCTCAAATTGATCATATCAATATAAGAGACTCAATGACAAGGACCTCCAAGAAGCCCAAGGACAAGAAGTGCGTATGATTACTAGAAACCAAGCTAAGAGATTCCAAAAGGAGATGGAAGTAAATATTGCCTCTCTGTTAGCACTTACCATAATTAGGAAGATTTGACACTTAAATAGTGTTAGAAATATTTTTGATTATATGGTTGATAATTAACTAATGGGGGCAAGGCCGCTTGTAATCCAAATTGCTCAAGCTTTAACATATTAGTGTTTCTTTACTTTTGAAAAAGATATTATAGTAAATTCTCTAAAACAGATTAAAGTTAAGGAAAAGCTCCTATTCTCACTTTTACCATTTGAATATATCGTAGGAGCGGCAGAGGAATGTGAAAAAGAACTTGTTATTTTCATATCTAACAGAACATGTGAAGCACAATGTGCTTCAGTTTGATAGAAAGTTTTACTTGCAAGGTGTTGGTATATCCCAGGGAGGAATTTTGTCATCTTTGCTTTGCTCCTTGTATTACGGGCATTTGGAGAAGAATGTGATATTTCCATTCTTTCAAAAGACACTTGAATCCGACAATTGCAAGGAGAATAACTCTGTTCAAACTGATAGTGGTGACTCATCACCATGTTATTTGCTAATGCGATTTATTGATGACTTCTTTTTTATATCAAACTCAAAGAAGCAGGCTGCCAGTTTTTTCTCCAGGATGAAAAGAGGGTTTCGTGGTTACAACTGCTACATGAATGAGAAAAAGTTTGGTGCAAACTTTGATGTAGAACAAACACCAGATTCCTCATTGAACAGGGTTTATGTGGGCAAAGACAGTGCTACTTCATTCGTTCCATGGAGTGGTCTTCTTATCAATTGCTCCACTATGGAAATTCAGGCTGATTACACAAAGTTAATCTCTATTTGAAGCACTTTGATTGATCTTATTGGCATATAATGTGTATACTTTTGTTACTTAGTTGGAAAAGTCTTTTGTTATTGTTAAAAGCTTTCTAGTGTTAAGTGTATTCATAATGTGATTTTATTTGGATCCTTTTTCTTGGAATAACTAATTTTGTATTTGAAACAGGTACTTAAATAACCATTTAAGCTCGACGCTCACTGTTTGCTGGCAAGACAAACCAGGCACTCGTCTAAAGGAGAAGTTGCGTTTCTTTCTAAGACCTAAATGCCATCCTTTGTTCTTCGATTCAAATATCAATTCAGCAGAAGTTGTCAGATTAAATATTTATCAAATGTTTTTGATATGTGCAATGAAGTTTCATTGTTACATCCGTGACCTATCGTTCGTTTGCAAACTTCACAAAAGATATTGTTCGGACATTATTCAGAAATCTTTGAGGTATGGATGCAGTATCATTCTGTTGAACTGCTATTGCCAATTCATTTTCTGTTGATTCTATTAACTTATCCCATGACGCCAATGAGAAAGAAACACGAAAAACGACCAAAGAGAGTAGTACCCTATGTATTTCTCTCTTTATACTTCAATTTTAGAACTTGTAATCCTTAGTCAGTTGTGTTTTCTTTCATTTTTCAACTACCAGATACATGCACATGCTGATTAAGAGAAGAATGCATTCCATGCGTCTGAATTCTAGCATCCGGCCAATTCTCAAATTGAAGAACGGAGAGGTTGAATGGCTTGGATTTCATGCTTTTATACAAGTGTTACAGAGAAAGGAATCGCGTCATAAGAAGTTGCTTGCCGTTTTGAAGTTAAAGTTGTTGTCACATAGAATTTCTGGGAGTGTGTCACCTGAACTAAAGTATGCTGTTGATTCCGAAAATTCTTCTTTGTTGTGGAAAATCAAGTATTAGTTCCTATGAGTAAGTAGTGATGATCAAACTAGTTATTTCATATTAATCTTTTTTGAGCACTTGGCTTTGTATCATGTAAGAGTAAATGTGGTATCAAGTTGAAATGTGGAAGAAAAAACATTGAAGACGAAAAACTAGATTTGAATGCGGTAGTCTAGTGAATGTTGAAAGCTTGCATTGTTTTACCTTTTGTTTTAAATTGCATATCAAATGCATATACTTCTACCATTGTAATATTGTATACATATTTGATCTAAACCATGTGTGAATGCAAAATTGGTACAAAATTTAAAATGGTTATCCATGCATGCAACAAAACTCAGTATAATAAGTATTAGAATAACAGTGTTTCTGATTATTCTCTATTTATATATCATCATGGCAATAACACCACCTATATTCTTCTGTATGTGGATGATATTATTCTTGTTGCATCGTCTAACACTCATCATGAATCTATTATGGCACAATTGAGTTTTGAATTCTCCATGAAGGATTAGAGTCCTTAGTTATTTTTTAGGTATTTCTGTCACCAAACATTTTGAGGGTCATTTTATTTTTCAAAATAAATATGAAGAAATAATAGAGCGAGATGTTATTGTCATACCCCAAATTTTTTCCTTATAATCATACTTTTATTTGACTTATGCTTTTCATTTCATCTTCATCTTTCCATTAAGTCATCATCATTAGCATGTATTTAACTGAGAAATATTCTTGAAATCATTGGATCAATGGCAGATGAGACTCAGGGTTTCATTGATGTTAAGGTTCCTTATCCACAAGGGCTTGTTTCCAACCAAGGTTCCTCAGAGCCATGGATTAAGGTTAGCATAAGACGCATCATCAGTGAATTCCAGGGTTCTATTGCTGTGTGGTTCATTACAATACTTTAAGGTTTCACCTGGTTCTCATCATCATCTGAAGTTTGATTCATTTTGTTCTTACCATCATTTGAGGTTTGGATCATCTGATTTCATAGATTACAAGTCACTGGCTCTAGTCTTACCATTTTGTGAAATATAAGGTGAAAGTGGTGTATTGCATTCAAATCGGAAAATACATGTATGAACTTTGACTTTTTGGTCAAACTCAATCAATAAAGGTTTACTTTTGACCAAAGTCCTTCTAAAGGTTTGAGTTTTCTTTCAAGATATTTCATTTAAGTGCAAAGGAGGGAAATAATACATTTCAAATTTATATGAAAGAAGACTTCTTTGCATTACAAGTCGCATTTCAAGCTACATTCATTTGCAAAAAACAAAAGACCCAAGTTTTACAAAGGACCATTTCATTACATGTTCTCAAAATTCAAAGGCCATTTTACATCCCATACATTTCAATAATCCATTAGAAATCCATTACATCTGCTAAAAAAATTACACAAAAATCTTGTTTCAAAGCCTACCTAAGTCCTAATCCTAGCATTTGGTTTGTCAGACAGCTGAAATTGAGATCCAAAATCAACATCCTTCAACAATCAAGAATTCAATTCATGAACAAAATTTAGCAACACATATCATTCACACGATTAAACAATCGGTTCCAAATTTATTCATGAATCAACAGTTATATGAACAATTAGCTTCACAAAATCAAGAATCCACATCAACAAATATTCAACATCAATCATCAATTAATATTCAACATATCTTCAACAATTAAAATCAACATTGATCAACAATTATCATTCAACATTCATCAACAACAAGAATCAATTCATGCTTAATTTCAAGAATTCAAATCGAAACAAGATTCAAGAATTAATGGATAAAGAAATTACCGAATTACGAATCGGAGAGATCACGCAAAGAGGAACTCGCGAACAGAAAGAGAATCACAAACGGAGGGAAAGACAACGACGAAGGGACCGACAGTGGAGCTCAGGACAGAGGGCGGCGCGTGGCGTGGCGGACGGAGGGAGAGGAGAGGGCGACGCGAAATCACAGGGAGGGAAAGAGGACCTTGAGAGAGAGAGAGTGGGAGAGAGACTTGGATCTTGAAAATTTTGTTGAATGTTCTTGAGTTTGGATGAAGATTGTTGAAGAAGTTGTTGTGTTCCTGAGAAAAATTGAGAGAATAGAAAAAAGTGGTCTTTGATCCTTGAGAGAAGAGAAAGAGAATTTTAGAGTGTTTTTGGTGAATGAGTCAATATTATGAGAAATTTGAATGAAATGGAATATATAGGCAAGTGCAAAAAGCTGACTTTTGGGCTTATTTCATGTATCAATGTCGCACAAATTAAACCTCCCGAAGTTCGATACATAACCTCGATGCTGGACCAAAGACAAAATCGTTGGCGACAAAATTTGTGATCCTATGCCGAAAGAACAGACACAATCCAATAAAAATCGAGAGAGTTAGACATATTTGAGCGTCGAGAAACTGGTATTAAAAACTCAGTGCAGATTTTTCAGCTTATTCTGTGTACAGTGCGCGAACAAACAACATGCTTATGCCTTTCGGTGCGGAATTCGAACTTGGCGCCTGAAGCAAAATTGTAGATGACAACATTTGTGAAATTCTCCCACCAGAATCCTTCCAATCCGAGAAAAATCTAGAAAGTTATGAGTTTTTTAATAACGAGAAAATGTGCAGCCAGGTTTCTTTCTTCTCGGTTGTGTAGGATTTTCAGCTCATTTCCCTACACACTGTGAAGCGAACCACAAACCGAAATCTTTGGAGTATAATCCGAACTCGGGACTTGAAGTAAAGTCATAGCCAACATCATTAGAAAAATTCTCCCACCGGAATCGTCCCGATCCGATAAAAAACGAGAGAGTTATGAATTATGTAATATCGTGAAACGGTAATGTAGTTTTCACTGTGTTTTGCAATTCTAAAATTGATCGGAACAAAATTTGCTCCTGACTCGAACAAACAAACTGAAGGAGACGTCAAGAAGGACCTTTAGCAAAAAGAACCGCTCAAAAATCATTTTCCGATAAAAAGTTATGAATCTTTGAATATACAAAAGACGACGGTTCAGCACACCGTTTCCATTGTATTTTCGTTGTACAACTTCAGGATAATTGCAAATTCGGAGATCTTCCTCAAAGGAATCAATTCTCCACCCGAACATATGAAATGAAGAAGACATCACAACAGTTTTTGTTTGGCGCAAGAATTGCTTCAAAACGATTTTCTGGCCAGAAGTTATGAATTTTCGAACATCCGAGAAACAGTTGACCAACAAATCCAAAGTTCAGGTTATATGTATTTTCGGGAGTCTTCCTCAAAGACATGGCTTCCGGCCTAAACATAAAAGATGTAGAGAATGCCAAAATGGTTCTAACGGTGTGAGAAATATACCAAATGAATATCAATCCAAAATATGCATAGCAAGCGTGAGAAACCCGTAATACTCCGCGGAAGCTAGCATCAACAACAAAAGAAGTCAGAAATTCAATCGTCCGACATAAGCATCAAAGCATCATTGATGTGAAAATAAATCACAATTAGAAAATATCGGAGACATCCAAACGTCTCACAATAAACCTGCATGAAGACGCAAATCCAAACAAAAACCCAAGCAATATATATATATATATATATATATATATATATATATATATATATATATATATATATATATATATAGGGATCATATGAAGTGAGAGTATTTTTAAATGAGAGATGAGAGGAAGAAATATCAATCATTGGATTTATCAAGAGAGAGAATGTTACTACATTAATGAGGGTATTAATTTCTCTCTCTTGATGAATCCAATGGTAGATATTTCTTCCTCTCATCTCTCATTTAAAAATGCTCTCACTTGATATGCTCCCTATATATATATATATATATATATATATATATATATATATATATATATAGCGGCAGAAGGGTTTCGCTATTTAATCTAGCGGGTCTGTTATTGAATTTTTTCTGTGGGCTATTTCGGTTCGATACTGGATAGGGTGTATGTTACTGCTGTGCATTTGGTCCTTGCATAATTCCAGTCTATTTGGTTCCTCTGGTTGTGCTTACTGTGATATATTGGCATTTGGAGTTTAGTATTATATAGGTGTAACAGTGTGTGTTTAGGTGTCTGCATGTGATGCTGTTGTAGGTGTCTATCATGTTCTAGTTGCTTTGGCTCTTGGTATTTTGGATTTAAATTAACTCTGTATCAGTTTTGGTCTTGCATTTCTTATGCCTTGGCTTGGTTTATTATTTTAATATCTTTTTGCTTTTTAAAAAAAAAAAAATCGCAATAAACGTGCATTTAACAAATGTGGACAGCATTTAATTAGCACATGGATTGCTCAAAATTCGCAAACAAATTCATTCATTCGAACGACATCGGTATCACAATTTCCAAGCACCGAATAAAAAATTGTTCAAACATTTTAACAAACTCGAAAAGTGATTCGAAACAAACAAATCGACTATATGAAAGTCACAATTAAACAACAATCATCCAATAATTAATTCCGGAAATTATCCTACTCATGAAACCAAATAATTTGACTCATGAAATTAAACTCCAACGCGCAAGCTCACACAAGTATTCGACAATTATACCTCCTCCATTCATGAAATTCGGTACCAAACGCGACAATTAAATTCATCTTCAAGAATTAAACTAAGTAGTGAACCAACAAATATTCCGCAATTATCTCACATTCACAAAATTGTATTTTTTATTATTTTAATTTTCGTATTTTTAATTAATGTTAGCTTTTCCTTTTAAAAAATAGTGCAAAAATCATAATAAATACAAAAAAATATTTTCTTTTTTGATTAACGGTTTATCATTGGTCATTTGGTGTCAATATGAGTCATATTCACCAATTGTTAGTTGGTTTAGTGGTGATTGGCGCTGGACTTGATAGGGAGAATCACGGTTCGATTCCCTACAACTGTGATCAGAAGGGGGTGGAACCACTTGATACCAGAACTCGCCCCCGAACCGGACTAAACCGGTGGTACAAAGCCAAAAAAAAGAGTCATATTCAACTTTTGATTGGTCAGCTTGTTGACCAAGGAAGATATGAGTTGTCAAATTATTTTTTATTCCACCTTTTGTCCTTTAACCTAATTTTTCAACTCTATAAACAACACTCTATTTTGAGAGTTTACGACCAACAATCATCCAGAAAATCCACGGCTCCACACACACTCACTTTTTCAAACACTTATTTTAAACTTCTACATTTTTCTATCAACAACTTTTATTTTGGACAATGATTTTCCCTCTTTTATTTCAAATTTGTTTAAGCCATATGATGAATATCTGGTAGTGTTTTTTTTAAGACTTTATTTTCGATGATTTTCCCTCTTTTATTTCAAATTTGTTTAAGCCACATGATAAATATCTGATGGTTTTTCTTTATAAGACTTTATTTTCATATTAACAATTTTTTAATGTCAATTTCTCACACTATTCTAATACAAGGAGGCCATTTTCCATTCACAAATTGCTCACTATTCACATACACTTTTATTCACATTACACTTCCATTCCACAAAAACCATTCACGTCCATATACTAAATATTGCCACCACCTTGCACCAAATTTCAACACATCCAAAATTTTATCAATTTTCACCAAAGTCACGGTTGGTTGTGATTTTTGTCCTTTCTAATGTTAATATATTACTATATTATGTTCCTTTTTTATTTTTTAGTGACACCACATGTCACTGTTTTATTGGCCCTGGGTTACTACTTTTTTTTATGGACGCGTCTGTTTGATCATTTTACTTTTTTTTACTAAGCAAGAAATTCATAGAGAGAGTATTAGGGGTACTCTAATCCCACTTACAAAAGATCAATTAAACGCTTGGAAAACAAACATTATCCACCAACTGAAACTATCCTTCAAAAAACAAAGGATTTTTTACAATAGGTAATATTACTGGCACAAGACCACTTCCAAACCTTAAATTTAATATTTCATCCCAAATATGAGGGACATGCTTTAGCGTTGTTGAAAACAATTTCATTCCTATAACACCACTAGCTCCAAAGAACCGCCAACCAAACCTTACTAGCAAATCCTTTCTTAATCCCTCTATTACAACACTCCTGAGTCCAGAGGCTCAAGCTAGATACCAAATTCCCTCCTAAATCCTTCGATGCACCCAACCAATTAAAAACATCCTTCCACACCAATTTAGAAAAGGAACAACTCAATAATATATGATCACACGTTTCGACAACATCCGCACAAGAGACACAAAGAATATCATTATAAGAAAGATTAATACCTCTATAATATAACTCCGCCTTTGATGGAATACGATTATGAGCACATCTCCACCCGAAAGCTCTAATCCTATGAGGAACCAGAGCTTTCCAAATCACCGGGAAACACGAAGGAGAAGAATTACTCCACGCTTCCCCGCAACGTAACAAAGCCAAAATATCATAATCGCTTCTAGTTGAATAATTCTCATTTGAATCCGGCGCCCACACAATCGAGTCTGCAGCTTCAGCCAATGAGAATACACACTCCAGCAGAAATTGCAGCTCCTGCCGCTGCCACTGAACCTGCCCCTCCCCCATCTGGACGAACCCCAAAATCGCCCCACGCCCAACCTGCTGTAGACCACTCTCCCATGTCTGAGATGCTCGAGTATTTCTTCTTGATGGCATTGTACAAAATAGGATACAAATCCTGCATTCTTCCTGCAGAAAACCACCTACTGTTCCAAAATGCAACATTGTGCCCGTTCCCTAAAATTGCCCTGCAATTCAGTGAAAACAGTAGCGACAAACTTTGATTCCAACGTCAAAATATCGGACCACCAAGTAGATTTAGGCTTGCGATTATCCAGACAGCAGCCCGTTAAAACTTGGTGATTCAAACAACCATATCTAGCCGAGAGAACAACGTGTCAAAGAGAATTAGTACCTTGTAAAATCTTCCAACGCCACTTGAACAAAAGAGCGACATTGAAATCTTTGAAGCTCTTAAAATCAAGACCCCTTTCTTGATTAATAGACAAAGAGATTCCCACCGAAACCAATTCACCTTCCTCTTCTCTGCGCCCCATAAAAAGTTATTTTGAATTTGCTCAATAAATTTACAAATCTTTCCTGGCGCTTTGTAAAAAGACAATTGAAAGATCGATAAGCTAGACAAAATCGATCTAATCAAAGTAATTTTTCCGCCTAGGGATAAAAATCTTCCCTTCCATAAAGCCAGGCGCTTTTTAATTTTGTCGACTAACAGTTTCCACCAAACCACCCTTTTATGGTCAGAACCTATGAGTATACCAAGAAAAGAGAATGATTTCCCTTCAATTTTACAACATAAAAAATTGGCAGCAGTATGAATAAAATGTTCCGACAAGTTAATGTAGATAATCCTACTTTTATGAAAATTCACACCCAACCCCGATACCTCTTTGAAGCCTATCAAAAATGCCTTTATGACCCACACCTAACTCAAATTCCCATCGCCAACTAAAATAGTATCATCCGCGTATTGAATAATATCCACATTGCAACTACCGGCAATATTAAAAGTGGGATATACACCTCTATTAACAGCCTGCCTGACCAAGGCAGCCAAGCCTTTCGCAATGATAACAAAGAGAAACAGGGATAGATGGCTCCCTTGTCTCAAACCTCTCACCACAAAATCTTTTATAGGGCTACCGTTTACGAGAACCGACATCCAACTCGAACAAACCAACGCCTCAATCCATTTAATCCAAACTTCTCCAAACTCCAACCTTCTCAACATATGTCTGAGGAAGTCCCAACAAACCTTGTCGTACGCCTTTTCAAAATCCACCTTAAAGAGCAAGCAACCCATCTTTTCCTTAGTAGCTACGTCCACCACTTTGTTGGCAACTAAAACACCATCTAGCAGGTGCTTCCCCAGAACGAAAGCACTTTGCAATATCGATATAATGGGATCCAAAACCCTTTTCAGTCTTGCTGCCAGCAATTTTGAAATGGATTTGTAGAGACATCCAATTAGACAAATAGGTCGGAAATCATCAAGAAGAGTAGGATTAGACTTCTTAGGTATCAAAATGATGAAAGACATAACCACCGCCTTTGAAAGGATGGCGCTATCATGAAAATCGTTAAAAAACCGACAGAAGTATTTTTTCATAAAAAACCAACATTTTCTAATAAAAAATAAATTGTATCCGTACGACCCAGACTCTTTGAGCCCTCGCACCCCAAAACTGCCTCCTTGATTTCCAACTCCGAAAAGGACTCTTCTAGCTTACATATCCTCGTGAGAAATGTAATTTATCTGAACTCCTTCCATAGCAACCCACGAATTAACAGGTTCAGAAAACTTGACCTCAAAATGTCTTCTAACCTCCTCCTTAATATCACCTACAGATTCCAACAAACCACTGCCCGAATCAATGCTACTGATGAAATTAACCCTTCTCCTAGCCTTGAGAATAACATGAAGATACTTACCGTTAATTTCTCCATATTTATACCATTTGAATCTAGATTTTTGAAGAATCATATTCTCCCTAATCCTCAAGTTTAATCACATCCTACTCGTCGCCTCGCTTATATTTGCTACCACTCCCGCAAGCTCCTCATCCATGGCCGAGAAAAGAAGATCATCTGCTTCATTCAATTCCTTCTCACCTTCCTTAATGTCCCAATCTATTATACTTAATACCTCTGAATTCCACCTCTTAGGACTGACTTTAAGAAAGCACAGTTTCTTTTTTAGAATATAATAATCTCTTCCCGTGACCTTTAACTTCGCCCATTCTTTCTCAACAAAAGGGAGAAACGCCTTATCCTTGAACCAAGAATTATTCCCCATAAATGGTTTCTCCCCCCAATTATCCTTATTGATAATAAGCCACATCGGCCAATGATCGGATATTGATCTATGTCTAATCCTCTGCCCAACTATCCCTCACCATTCTATAAGAGAATCCTCCACCAAAAATCACTCAATTTTACTCATATATTTTCCATCGCCACTAAACCAACTGAACCTGTTACCACTACTGGGGAAATCAATAAGTCTGTTGTCTTCTATAAAAGATGCAAAACAGTTCGACTCTGCCGTCCTTCCCTAAAAATTCCCCTTCCTCTCCCTACCGTCTTTCGTAGCATTAAAATCTCCACCCATCAACCATTCCCCGTCAGTGTATTTAGAACGAAGCTGCAACAACTCCATCCATAAATTTTTCTTCCCTTGAAAAGAACAAGGCGAATAAATTTTACATATATAATAAAATCTATCCTTCCACCATAACTTGATTCCGATATATCCTGTACCTTTGAAAGAAAACACCAAATCAAATATTTACTCTTTCCAAAGAATGACTAAACACCCCGACCTACCTTCAGCCTTCGAGTACGACCAACCAACATTTTCCTTTTGCCAAAAATTGGCCGCTATACCTAAATCAATAACTTCCAATTTTGTTTCTTACATAAGAAAAATGTTTGCATTCCCCGAGCTTATTATTTCACTGATGCAGTTTCTCTTAAAGAGACTGCCTCCACCCCTTATGTTAAAAGAACCAACTCTCATCGACCTAGATTGATGGTGTCGACCTCGGTTTTTTTACCGTACCTCTCGCGGAGAGATACGCGAACTGGCTTTTTTCTTTCTGCTTTTGTGTTTTTTTGAAAATCAGAGAGTCGCCATCGACTTTTATTTTATCCAATTAAGGAAAGGTTTATAAAAGAAACAGAAAAAAGACCTTTAAGAAATTCTGGGTAAGGGGGTGGGTTATACAAAGGGAAGGTGTTAGCACCCTTTATATCCATGGTTATCCATGGGCTCTTTAATTTGCTTAGCTCACTTGTTTTGAATCACTTTTCTATTGCCTTGAAATGCTTGTGGTTTCAAATACCTTTGTAAATTGACTTTGTAATGATCCTTGTGCGGATGTATACAAAGTGTTTTTATCTTTCAAAAGATGTTTTTTTGAAAAAAGAACGTTAACTTCGTAATGATCCTCGTTTGGATATATACAAAGTATTGTCTTTTTTGAAAGTTTTATTTTGAAAAACAACAGTATAAGAGACATTTGTTTGTTTTGATTTGAGCAAGCAAATTAGAAGGTCTACCCTAAGTTATAAGGTCTTTTCCTATTTCCTTTAGAAAATTCTCCTTTCACCGGATGTAAACGAAAGTTCGATTTTGCATTTGAAACAGTAGAATTTGATTTTTGATTTTTGAAAAAAATAAAAGAGGGATTACCCTAAGAGGTGCAAGTGTGATTGTGTTTTGATTCAGATATTTTATCTTTGAAGTTAGTGATCTAACGATTCAATTTTAATCTTTGGCATACACGCAGTTTTATATGTACTGGAATTTAAAATGCGGAAATGTAAAATGCGGGAAGTAAATCTACGCTATTACATCGATTTTGCGGGAAATGTAAACTATGCTATTTACATGAATTTGACAACCTATACATTTATCTAGGAATTTAAATTGCAAGAAAATAAAAGAAGTATTTTTTTTTGGATTTTTGATGATTGATTTTAATTAGAATTAATGCATGATTAATTTAATTAAAATGGGAAAAAAGATGGAAATAAAATTTAAACCTAAAAATGAAGTTCAAAGTATGTTCAAAATACTTGTTAATTAATTTTAAGACAAAACTAATTTTTTTGGAATTTTTGAAATTGATTTTAAGCTAATTAACATATAATTATATAAATAATTAAAACTTAAAAATAAAATTATCCTAAATATGTACAAAATTAGCTTATGATGTATAAACTATAATTAATATAAGGAACAATTATTTTATGATTTTTTGATTGGTTAAAATAATTAAAAAGAAAATATATAAATATATACTAATTAATTATATAAAATATTTTAATATTTATGAAAAAATAAAATATTTTATGTCAAAAAAAAAAAAGATTATTTTAGAAGCCTAAAGATATTTTTATTATTTTTTTTTTTATTTTTGAAACTATTTTAAATTAATTTTAAAAGTTAAATTAAATAAAAATAGAAAATAAAATAAGGCTGTGATCCTGTGTGATTAATCTGAAAGTCTATGACATGGGGGTGCGTTTTGGTGCGTTGGATATGTTAAGATCATGATCTAATGGCTTAGATTGTGAGGGAACACGATATGATAGTGGGTGACATGCGCTGAACTCAAGGAGAATTCAAATTTCTGACTGGTCCCACACGCAAGTTGACCAGCGAATGAGAAGAAGGGAAAGTGCCACGCGAGCGGTCAACTTTTCAACCTTACCATTCATCATCTTCTTCCTTTTACCTGCGGAATTTCCTGCAAACTTACCTGCGGATTTTCCTGCGGATTTCGCTTCCGAATCTTTAATCTTTTGAACGACCTACAAAATGGAAATAAAAAAGAACAAGGGCCACCCAGATCACCTAAATGGACCCTTCTGAACATGATAGCGTCGTTAGTTTTTTCATTTGGAGCTTGTATCATGGAGAATGAAAGCTTCACATGTTTGAAGCTCAAAAATGGTAGAGCTTCAAAACCACGTTAAAGCTTGCATGTGATCACTCAAACCTACTCTATATCATGCCATGAATCCATGCAAGTGGTTAGTTTTCATTTTAATCAAGCATGCATACGAAAACGAAAGTTATATGTGTATGTTCATGGAAGACACCATACATGCGTTATGACTCTCATGGGACCATACAAAGAGTTTATTCTTACTCTATATTACTTTAGAAGATGATTGGAAGTGTTTGTTTGTATTGATAATGGTTGGAATATAGAAAACGAAAATTTACAAAGTTATGGAATTTTTGAGAATTTTGTGAAGTTTCTTGCTATGCCTTTGCTATATTTTCGTGTGTCTTCTTTGTGGAGTATGCTGCTTCATTTATAAGCTAGGATGTGCTTAAAATTGAAGCTAAGAAGCATTGATGAGCTTTGTTGAAACTTTGATTTTTAAATATTAAAAATCTTTGAAACTTTGACCAAAGCTTGCTCTCCTTTACTTATCTTGCCTTGTACTTCCTTTTGCTGCAGAAGATAAGCTACCTTTGATGACTCATGCTTAAGATTCAAGCTACACATTATCCTTCCATTTTCCTTTTTTAATTTAATCTTAAATGTGATAAAATTAAACCAAAAAAAGAAAAAAAATGTTATGGGCTTTGTCTTGGTCGTGGGAGGCCCTTCACATTATGGGAAACATGTATGGATCATGAAAACTTGGCCCCATTTGGGAAAAACACATTTTTGATCAATGTTGATTTCATGCATTTTCCCAAAAAATGGACAACTTCAACAAGGCATAAATCCCTCAATTTTTATCATATGAAGGAGATCTTGTACTTTTTGGAAACCTCAAAGAGTCCTCTAACCAATGTCTTTGGTATCATATCAAAATGATTTTCCATGCTCCTTGTGTATCCTTTTGAAAAAAGTGACTTTTTGTTGACTTTGACAATGACCTGTAATGTCTTGATTCATATTTTTCAAATGGTGAATCTAATAACCATGGGACCAATTGCATTTGAAAGATAATTGAATTTCCTTCAAAATGAGCTTTGGTTTGAATTTTTTGGATGAAGGATGAGAGAGTTATGACCAATCAAAGTTCAGTTGACTTTTTAGGAGAAAACCCTAATTTTGAAACTTAGGGTTTTGTTGATTTTTGATCTTTCCTTGATGAATTATGATCAACCAATGATCAAATGATGAATCCTTTGACAAAATATGGATTTTTACAAAACATTTCATTTTTGACTGTCTGTTGACTTTTTTGGTCAATCGGGTCGTCTGCTGACTGTTTGAGCTGCTGACTGTGCGTCTGAGCGAATTGAAGTTTGAAAATTTGTATGATGGTACTTTGAGATATATGGAGGTCCATGAAATCCATTTGAGGTCTCAAAAACTTGTTCTCCTGAAAAAAACAAGAAACCCTAGTTAGGGACTGTTTGTGTAGGAGACAGTTAAGCGTACCTGATTTTTGTGCAGTGCTGAGTCTCTGCTAATCATGTGATATTCAGAAGACTTCTAGAACAAAAATCTTGGAATTTTGAAATGCAAAAGATTGATTTGATTGAGGGTACAAAACACGGAGAATTGCACTGTCAGCGGTTTGACTGTCAACTGACTGTTCAGGCATGTAGCAGTTAAAGTGAAAATTCAACAGTCAAAGTTAATATTTTTGTTGTTTTTGATTATGTTAATGGTGAAAATTTATTTACATGACTTGTTAGAAAAACACAGACGTAATAAATAAATAATATGTACTGTATGCGAGCAAAATTACCGATAATAACCCTGAAAATCATTTAATGCATAGAAAAATAAATATTTAACTGGCAGAAAACACACAAAATATTATCTGGATAATTAAACAACAGTATGACATATAGTACGACATTTAATACTGACAGTACAAATATTACATACTATAATGAACAGTACGACGAGTAAACGATACATTAAGAAATAAGAGATACGACAAACTTTAAGAATGACGATTAATAACCCATGCTACAAACAATAACATGTAGATGATTGGGAGTGTCAACATCCCAGGTCCACATTTTTCAGGGCTATGCAGACAGAAGAAGGACATGATTACCACCACGACGGTGATGATCATAAGAAAACACGTCTCTATTCGCTTCGCCATTTTTGCCGGGGGAAGAAGAGAAAATGAATATGAAGTAGAAATTTGAGAGATGAGTTAGAATTTGATGTGAGATTTTATGGAAAAAATGAGAGGTATTTATAGAATGAAAAGAAGGATAGAGACGTTGGGGAATGAAGTGATTCCGTACAAAAGGAAAATTTGAGTGGAAGTAAGATTTGAAAGAAAGTGTGTGATAGTGTTGGAAAAAAAAGAGAGATGTATAGAATAAAGTTAGGATTTGATTTTGAAAAAAAGATTTGAAAAGAAAGAAAAAGATTTTGAAAATAATGGAATATAGTACAAAAATTAGTGGGAAACAAAAATTAGTAATAATTTACTTGTTACCAATACAGTCTGACTCCTCGGACTATGTGCCTGCAAAAGATTTAACTCTGTACCAATTGCGTCAGTACTATTTATCTGTAAATAAATATCAAATAAATAGCATGTGTGAAGTAATAAACATTAATTGGCGTTTGCATAAGAATAAATCCAACATCGAGCCAAAATACCGTATAAGAAAAATTCTAAAAACCAAGTATTCATAAATCAGGATATAAAAATCCAAGATTATATGAAACTCTTAATTTTTAGATTGAAGTTTTCTTGAAAAAAGATGCGGTCAAATTTTGGGGTATAACAGATGGACTCCTTCACTACCTTCTTCCTCTCCGTATCCATACTTTCCATGCTCTTAATCCTTTTCACCATGTCCTTCTCTTTTCCTACTGGGATGACACCTATGTTAACGATACTAGACCATAGATTTTCCCATACATTTGAGTCCCAATTTTCATGGAATCTGTTGTTGCATTGTAACATATCAGAATCAGATATGTTATTATCACATATAACAGTGCCTGATGAAAAAAATCTCGTCTTCCTCAGAAGAAAAATTCACTATGCTGCAAGCGACACGAGTGTCACTTAGGTCATAGCCCAACCCATCTTTGTGCAACTTATCCAACAATGGTCTAAAGAAGAAGATAGAATCAGAGCTTTCTTTCAGTATCCTCTTCTTGGGCCTAACCTTTTTCTTAGATATAAGCCCACCAAACTCAGTAATGCTTTTAACTTTGTTGACTCTTTTGGGGATTTTAGGTTTAAGAGACTCCACAGTTTTACTTTAAAAAAGTGTCCACTAAGCTAACCTCTTTTTCTTTAACCGCTGGGTTGAAAGAAGAACTCCTGCCATCTGTGTAACACCCCAAATCTACCCCGCAATCAACAGGAATATCAGAGTACAAAATTTCAAGAAAATAGAACATAACAATACAGAGCGTCACATTTTAAACAACAAAATCACATACGTATATCATGTTCAATTACTTAGATACATAACACACATTTGGGAGAACAATATCGAATCATTAATCATTGTCAGCCAATCAAGTACTTGCATCGCAGCGGAGAATCATATGTCAACAACAATAAAACTCATAATATCATGGCCAAACATGGCACAATACATCTAACAAGTCTCAACATAACATAGGGGTAAAGTTTAACAAGGATAAACACAATAAACAAAACGTAAACAAGTAATCCACATTCCCCGAGTGCTACGTATCAGAGCATCGACACACACCGACTCGAGCTATAGGTACACGACTACTCCGCGTCATTACCTGCACGTTACCAACGGAGGGTAACATTCAAACAGAAGGGGTGAGATATCATTCATTATAGAGAAGTGTATGATAATATTCAAAGAGGAGAAATAATCATACATTAGTCACCACTTATCAACATATATCACTTACTATTATTCACATCATTCAACATCCTACCGATAACAATGATATCAATTTCAAATAAGGCATACCTAATCAATTATCACATATGATCAACGAAACAATCATCAAATTGACATAATATAACATTCACACTATGTACACACAAACATTCAATTATGACTCGTCATACGACTTTACTTATGCAACTCGAACAATGCAAATGCATGTCGTACCATTGGAGTGAAACTCCCGTCTCAAACAATTGCCATTGGGCCATCTCAAACATTTGCCACAAGGGCCGTCTCAAACATTTACCACAAGGTCCGTATCAAACAATACAATGAATGTGACTCAATGATGCACATTCACAATCATACTTAACGACATAACCGACTTGAACAACATATTCCACGTAAACGACATGATCAACTTAAACGAAATAGTTAATTTCGAATTCCAATGTCATCAAAATCCAATTCAAGAAATATTCCAAGAGTCTTCAAAGTTATACTAAGCATATTCAATAAAAAAAATCAATTAGGGCTTCACATAGGTCCAAACAGAACTTGAAAAGGAGTTACGGTTCAAAAGTTACATAATTTCAAAGTTGGAACCATTTTTATAAAATAGGGTCCGCTTAGCGAAGGGGTCCAGAAGCCAAATACACACAAGGTCCGCTTAGCAGAGCGCTAGCGACCCAAGACATAAGTGAAGAGCAAAACAAGGTCCGCTTAACGGACTAGCTCCGCTTAACGGAGGCGCGATTTTGCAGAAATTCAGTAACAGTATCAAACCTGCATAAACCCCCTCCCTTCACCCATAACTCATTCCAAACATCAATTAACCAGGCATAAGCACGAAATCTATCATTATTCATCACTACATATCAAATAAACACATTCTAAATCATAGATTCATGCATTTTATTCATAAACCATAACATCTCTACACATAACTTCCATGGATGCAACATACAATCAATCCCACCCAAAACATCATCATACATCCCTTTAGCATGAAAGAATCCCACCCTTACCTTAGGTTTTGGATTGAAGACAACTCTAGGTTCAATATTGAGATTCTCCTCTTTCTCTTCACTCTTCTCTTCTTTCACAACTTTGTCAAAATGAGCTTCCAAGTCTAAAACTCCTAAAACCCTTGTTTTGTTTAACGTACTATCTTTCTCATTACTAATGGGCCTTAAATCACACCCCACACTTACTAATGATATATTAAGCCCAATAACTCTCCTAATTTATTAACTTATATTATTTACGATAAAACCCCATAAATAATGCCAATATCGCATAAGCACTCAATTAACACATAATTAGTAAAACAAAACACACATCATAACACGACATAATTAAATAAAACACAAAAACTAAAAACGGACGTTACAACTCTCCCTCACTTAGAATATTTTCGTCCTCGAAAATTACCTCAAACAAACAGCTCAGGATACGACTCGCGCATCTTGCTCTCCAACTCCCACGTCAAACTTTCATCGGTAGCACCCGACCAAACGACCTTTACCAAAGCGATCTCTTTGCCTCTAAGCATCTTCGTATCGCGATCCTCTATCCTTATAGGCATAGTCTCCACCATGAGATTATCCCGCACTTGCACATCGTCCATATGAATCACATGTGAAGGATCCGAAACATACTTCTAAAGTTGCGACACATGAAACACATCATGCAAATTCGAAAGATTAGGCGGTAAGGCCACTCTATACGCCACATTACCCACTCTCTCGGAAATCTGATATGGTCCGATAAAACGAAGAGTTAGCTTATTTGACTTCAAGGCTCTTCCCACACCAGTCGTTGGCGTAACCCTTAAGAATACATGATCACCCGCTTGGAATTCCAAATCTTTCCTCTTCTTATCATGGTAACTCTTCTGCCTACTCTGAGAAGCCTTCATCTTCTCCCGAATCAACTTAAATTTCTCGTTAGTCTCTCGTACAATCTCAGGTCCAAGTACCACACTCTCGCCAGATTCGTGCCAACAATACAGAGTCCTACATCTCCGACCATACAACGCTTCAAAAGGTGCCATTCTAGTACTCGAACGGTAACTATTGTTGTATGTGAACTCGATCAATGGAAGATAAGTATCCCACGTACCTCCCTGCTCAAGAATACAAGATCTCAACAAATCCTCAAAGGATTGAATCGTTCTCTCCGTTTGACCATCGGTCTGAGGATGATATGTCGAACTCAACCTCAACTTAGAACTCAACGCTTCTTGCAAAATCTTCCAAAAATATGAAGTGAACCTCGGATCTCTATCCGAAACAATACACAAAGGAACACCATGCAACTTCACAATCACACGGACATAAATCTCTGCCAACTTTGAAACCGGGTAAGTGATGTTAATAGGTATGAAATGAGTCGACTTCGTAAGCCTATCAACAATCACCCAAATCGAATCATGTCCTCTCACGGTATTCGGAAAACCTGTCACAAAATCCATAGAGATGCTATCCCATTTCCATTCAGGAATCTCTAACGGTTGCATTAAACCAACATGCTTCTGATGTTCGACCTTCGACTTCTGACAAGTCAAACATGCATAGACAAACTGAGCTATGTCACGCTTCATTCCAGGCCACCAGAAAAAATTCTTCAGATCTTGGTACATCTTTGTAGCCCCAGGATGTATACTCAGATTACTCCTATGACCTTCCTCAAGAATAACTCTTTTCAAATCCACATCATCAGGAATACAAATCCGATCACGGAACCTCAACACACCGTGCACATCTAACTTGAAATCACCATTCTCATCTTAATCGACTCCAATCATCGAATCAACCAATTTCACATCCAACTTCTAGGCTTCTCTGATACTATCGAGAAAATCATTGTTAATCTTCAACATACCCAACCGCACACTCTTGGGAGTCACTTCACATACCAAACTTATATCTCGAAATTGTTCAATTAATTCTAACTCCTTAACCATCATCTCCGACATATGCAAAGTCTTGCGACTCAAAGCATCAGCAACAACATTAGCCTTTCCTGGATGATAATTCAAACTGAAATCATAATCCTTCAACAGTTCTAACCACCTTCGTTGTCTCATATTTAATTCCTTCTGATCAAACAAATACTTTAAGCTCTTATGGTCGCTAAAGAATTCAAATCTAGAACCATAAAGATAATGCCTCCAAATCTTCAACACGAACACTACAACAGCAAGTTCCAAATCATGTGTAGGATAGTTCTTCTCATGAATTCTCAACTGTCTTGATGCATAAGCAACAACCTTACCATTTTGCATGAGCACACCTCCTAGACCCATCTTAGAAGCGTCACAATACACCACGAACGATTCTTCCGGATTAGGCAATATCAAAATTGGTGCCGATGTCAACCTTTTCTTCAAATCAATGAAGCTCTCTTCACAAGAAACACCCCATACGAAAGCTTTACCCTTACAAGTCAACTTAGTCAACGGAAGGGATAACTTAGAGAAACCTTCAATGAACCTTCTATAATAACCGGCTACACCCAAAAAGCTCCGAAACTTGGTAGCCGACTTAGGAGTTTCCCATCTCAACACGACATCAACTTTAGATGGATCCACGGCAATACCATCACTCGAGATGACATGCCCCAGAAAACTAACCTCTTTCAACCAAAACTCACACTTGGACAACTTAGGATACAACTTCTTCTCTTTTAAGACTTGCAACACCAACTTCAAATGCTCAACATGATCTGTTTCTGATTTAGAGTAAATCAAAATGTCATCAATGAGCACCACTGCAAAACGATCCAGATACCCATGGAAAATGCGGTTCATGTACTCTATAAATACTCCAGGTGAATTAGTAACACCGAAGGGCATCACGGAATACTCATAATGTCCATAACGTGTTATGAAAGCCATATTCTGCATGTCCTCATCTTTCACTTTAATCTGGTGGTAACCCGACCTCAGATCGATCTTGCTAAACACACGAGCACCAACCAATTGGTCCATTAAATCATCGATTCTTGGAAGTGGATACTTATTCTTGATTGTCACCTTATTCAGTTGACGATAATCAATACAAAGCCTCATACTTCCATCCTTCTTCTTAACCAACAACACTGGAGCTCCCCACGGTGACACACTAAGTTTCACAAACCTCTTCTCAAGCAACTCTTCCAACTGCTTCTTCAATTCGGATAACTCTAAAGCAGACATCCTGTACGGTTCCATAGACACAGGTCTAGTACCAGGCACAAGATCAATAGAGAACTCAAAGCAACAGCTATCACAACATCATTTCTCCCAGCCATCACAAGTCTTCACTACAACACAAAAGCAATCAGCATAAACAACAATATACGCTTTTTAGACTACACTACGACACGACTCATGGCCGGACAAGACCGACCTGCTCTGATACCACTAATGTAACACCCCAAATCTACCCCGCAATCAACAGGAATATCAGAGTACAAAATTTCAAGCAAATATAACATAACGATTCGGAGCGTCACATTTTAAACAACAAAATCACATACGTATATCATGCTCAATTACTTAGATACATAACACACATGTGGGAGAATAATATCGAATCATTAATCATTGTCAGCCAATCAAGTACTTGCATCCCAACGGAGAATCATATGTCAACAACAATACAACTCATAATATCATAGCCAAACACGACACGATACATCTTACAAGTCTCAGCATAACACAAGGGTAAAGTTTAACAAGGATAAACACAATAAACAAAACGTAAACAAGTAATACACGTTCCCCGAGTGCTACGTACAGAGCATCAACACACACCGACTCGAGCTATAGGTACACGACTACTCTGCGTCATTACCTGCACGTTACCAACGGAGGGTACCATTCAAACAGAAGGGGTGAGATATCATTCATTATAAAGAAGTGTATGATAATATTCAAAGCGGAGAAATAATCATACATTGGTCACCACTTCTCAACATATATCACTTACTACTATTCACATCATTCAACATCCTTCCAACAACAATGATATCAATCTCAAATAAGGCATACCTAATCAATTATCACATATGATCAACGAAACAATCATCTAATTGACACAAGATAACATTCACGCTATGTACACACAAACATTAAATTATGAATCGTCATACGACTTTACTTATGCAACTCGAAAAATGCAAATGCATGTGGTACCATTGGAGTGAAACTCCCGTCTCAAACAATTGTCATTGGGCCATCTCAAACATTTGCCACAAGGGCCGTCTCAAACATTTTCCACAAGGGCCGTCTCAAACAATGCAATGAATGAGACTCAATGATGCAAATTAACAATCATACTTAACGACATAATCGACTTGAACAACATATTCCACGTAAATGACATGATCAACTTAAACGACATAGTTAATTCCGAATTCCAATGTCAACAAAAAAATTAAAGAAATATTCCTAGAGTCTTCAAAGTTATACTAAGCATATTCAATGGAAAATCATCAATTAGGGCTTCACATAGGTCCAAACGACACTTGAAAAGGAGTTACGGTTCAAAAGTTACATAATTTCAAAGTTGGAACCATTTTTATAAAAGAGGGTCCGCTTAGCAAAGGGGTCCAGAAGCGAAATACACACAAGGTCCGCTTAGAGGAGCGCTAGCGACCCAAGATAGAAGTGAAGAGCAAAACAAGGTCTGCTTAGCGGACTAGCTCCGCTTAGCGGAGGCGCGATTTTGCAGAAATTCAGTAACAGTATCAGACCTGCATAAGCCCTCTCCCTTCACCCATAACTCATTCCAAACATCAATTAACCATGCATAAGCACGAAATCTATCATTATTCATCACTACATATCAAATAAACACATTCTAAATCATAGATTCATGCATTTTATTCATAAACCATAACATCTCTACACATAACTTCCATGGATGCAACATACAATCAATCCCACCCAAAACATCATCATACATCCCTTTAGCATGAAAGAATCCCACCCTTACCTTAGGTTTTGGATTGAAGACAACTCTAGCTTCAATATTGAGATTCCCCTCTTTCTCTTCACTCTTCTCTTCTCTTCTTTCACAACTTTGTCAAAATGAGCTTCAAAGTCTAAAACTCCTAAAACCTTGTTTTGTTTAACTTACTATCTTTATCATTACTAATGAGCCTTAAATCACAAACCACACTTACTAATGCTATCTTAAGCCCAATAACTCTCCTAATTTATTAACTTATATTATTTACGATAAAACCCCATAAATAATGCCAATATCACATAAGCACTCAATTAACACATAATTAGTAAAACAAAACACACATCATAACATGACATAATTAAATAAAACACAAAAACTTAAAACAGGCGTTACAATCTGCACCTCGTACTTTTCCTTCTGCTACAACCTCTCTAGCAACCTGTAGAGCCTTATCAAAACAACCTTCGTTTTCTTTGGAATGTGTGGGACCAACTTCCAACGAGTTTGAGACTTCCTTAGGAATATCTTGCGTACAAACTACCACTTTACCCTTCATGCAACCAGCTTTCATCCCTCCATTATCCAAACTAGCAGAGACATGCTCCTGAAAATCCTCTTCCGATGCTACTCCTTCCTCTTGGTTGAACCAATCCGAATCAGACTCAAATGAAGAGTGTACCTCCTTCTTGTCGGACATTTGGTTCAAAGTTAATCTGAGAGGTCCATACGGGTCCTCTGATACCTTGATACGGAACTTAGTTTCATTGATTGTAACAAATGCTTTCATTCAAAACTGATGAAACAAAAGTTCTCACCATGATCCTTGCTATATCCATGTTAAATGCATTCAAAGTGTTCTCATCGCAGCAAATGTAACTCCCAATTCTATTTGCCAACATTTCAAATAATCTAATATTCCAAGCTTGACAAGGGATACCGTGTATCCTAACCTAGGTTACCCTTTCATTATCTACGTCTTCTTCCCTCCATTCCACGATCTCTGAAAACCATTTACTCCACCAACTCCTTCCTTCCTTAATCAAGTCTCTTATTACACCTTCTTTTACCTCCTTCAACAGACACAAGTTAGCTCCTAAAGGTGTAACCTTTATGGAGAAATAACCTTCCACCTCAAAGCTAGTTTGCATATTATATGCCATCCCCGTGTTCACCACAATACCTACGAATGCCTTTCTCAACCTCTCTAAATCCTCAATGTCCGGTTCATAACATAACGATCTCTGAGAAGAGACTCCACTCTCTGAGTTCATGCCCTCTCTTTTCGATACAACATCTACAAAGGATTTAAAACCCCTCTTGTTTACAAAACTCGTATTCCCCTCAACTTTCTCGCCCTCCCTTATCTTTTTTGTATTTCTTATGTTTCTAACTTCTTCTCCCATTTTTGGTGTTCCATCCGTATTTCTTACAAAATGAGGGAAGTTTGCATGAATCTTCCTTCCATCTATAACCACATTATCCAATTTCAAGGCAAATATCCTTTCATCCTTCACCTCCTTAAATCTCGCAAATTCGAAACGTTTCCCAACCTTGTTTTTCTTAAGATGAATAACAACCTCGATAATATCCCCCATACACCCAAACAACACAAAAATATCCCTTGCATTGATCCTATCTGAAATTTCTGAGAAAAATAAAGAAGATATCGAACCTTCATCCCGTTGCTTCAATCTTCTTCCGAAAGGGAAAACGTCCCACCTTCCCTTCACCTCTCTGAAAATGCGTCTCTTCTCTTGTTGCCATTCCATAGCCATCTAATAAAATGGCTAATATTAGTTGGTTTTAATTGTTAATACGTTCTTACTATTAGTTGTTTTTTTTAATTGTTGCCATAATACATTTTTAACTAGGATTGTAGAGATGACTGGGCTTTGGACCAAACGTTGTCCTTGTTTTAGTATCCCACTTTCTAATTATATCCTCTATTAAGTTTTATTTAAATGATTTATTTTTAGGTTAATCTTTGTTTTTATAATAAATGGCCACTTGAAAAATCAACTATTAAAATTGGTTGGTATCATAACAGGGACGTTGCCCCGCTTGGTTGGAGGATTGAGTTCTAATTTTTTTTATATTCATTAGTAGGAATATTTTGGAAGTTACGTTGTATATGGACTCTTAGATTTTAGTGTTAATGTGCAATTAATCATTTGTTTTATTAAACTATTTAATAAAAATTTCACAAGAAATACAAAACAAATAAAAATAAAATGCAATGTGAATAAAATTTAGTCTCATGACACTAAATTAGTTGTTAGATATTTAGAGTTTATTCTTAGTAATAAAAAAATCCCAAAAAATCAAAACATTAATAAATCAATACTATTTTGCAAATATTAAGATATATGTGAATTTACATTTACCGTATCTTTAAATTAAAACTTATAAAAAACTTAAATCTAGAGGGGTCCTCATGAATACAAGAGAGATGAAGGGTACCTAACATATACATTCCCTCTGTCTAACCGACTCACGAACGTAGAATGTCTAAACTTAGGGTAATCCATTAAATTCCCTTTCCTTGGGATAAAAATAATGGTGGCGATTCTTTTCTTAATTTTTAAAGCCGGTTGCCACATTGCGGTGGTTGATCAGAGACTTGATGGAGAGAGTACTTGAGAGCTTGAGAGAGGATTTTGAGTTTCTTGAGTGATTTGTAAAAAATGAGAGAGAGATCCTTGAAAATTGGGGGGAAAGAAGATGTATTCTCTTTTTTCTAATGCAAAATTTTTAGCTTATTTCGTGTACGGCGTGAGAAGAAAATACAAGGTCATCTCTTTCGGTCCGAAATCCTGACGCGAACCTTGAAACAAAAATGTAAATGAAAAAATTTGTGACATCTGGCCACTAGAACCGTCGCAATCCAATAAAAATCGAACCGGTTATGAATTTTCAAACGGAGAGAAACTCTGGCCCAGTCACCCTCTTTTTGGCTTGTGTTGGATTTTCAGCTTATTTCCGTGTGCATGTTGAGAAGCGAGCCATAAACTGAAGTCTTCGAAACGCGATTCGAACTCGAGACATGAAGCAAAGTTGTAGTTACGAAAATTTGTGAATTTCCGCCACTAGAACCGTCCTAATCCGATAAAATTCAAGTTATAATTTTTTGCAATATCGAGACACAGCGAATTAAATATCCAGTTCAACATGTAGTTCCCACCGTATTTTGCAATTTAGGAATTTTTGATGAGGAATTTTCTTTCGACAGAAACAAACAAACTGAATAGGACGTCAATGAGAACCATTTGCAAAAATTGAAGGATAGAAAAACACTTAGAAAGGGGGGGGGGGGGTTGAATAAGTGTAACTTTAAAACTCTTAAGATAAAAACAATTTGCACAATGATTTTTATCCTGGTTCGTTGTTAACGAAACTACTCCAGTCTACCCCCTTAGAGTGATTTACCTCACCTGAGGATTTAATCCACTAATCAACCTTGATTACAATGGTTTTCCACTTAGATACCTTCTAAGTCTTCTAGAGTATTCTGATCACAACTTGATCAATCTAGGAAATCAATGATTAGACACCTTCTAAGACTTCTAGAGAATCCGATCAAACCTTGATCTTTTCTAGTTCCTTTACAAATGAATGTAAACAAATTCTTACAAGATGATTACAATGCTTCTTAATAAGCTATAATCACAACTATGATATTTTTCTTAAGTTCTAAGCTTAATCTCACTAAGATATTACAAAAGTAATGTGAGGTTGAAGATGAAGTTTGTTAGCTTTTGATTCAACAGCGTTTCAGAAAGTTTGTAAAGGTTCGGTAATCTTGCTTCTGATCAGAAATTCACTATATATAGGCGTTATGAGAAGATGACCGTTGGGAGCATTTAATGCGTTGCGTGTTCCGTACAGCCTTGCATTTAATGTTTCACTCTTTTGTCAACTACCTCGAGCCTTGCTTTTCCTGCTTTTACTGACTTTGGCTTTAATAGCTTCTAATGTTCCTTTTGTCAGTCAGCGTAGCCTGTCATCTTGTACTTGCTTCTGATCTGATCTTTGTAGATACAACGTTTGAATATCAAAGTCATTCAGCTTGGTGCAGAGCATCTTCTTGTCTTCTGACTTTGAAGTGCTTCTTAGCGTGATACCATAAGAACTTCAGTGCTTCTGCTTCTGATCTCAAGTTCTTTTGATGCTTCATAGACCATGTTCTGATTCTGCTTGACCATCTTCTGATGTTTTGCTAGAGTATGTTCTGATGTTGCACACTTTGAACCTTCCGAGTCAGTGCTTCTTGCGCTGAATTGTGCATACTCTTTATATATTTCTTGAAATGGAAAATGCATAGGATTAGAGTACCACATTGTCTTATACAAAGTTCATATATAATGTTATCATCAAAACTAAGAATATTGATCAGAACAATTCTTGTTCTAACAATCTCCCCCTTTTTAACGATGACAAAAACATATATAATTGATATGAATTTGCAATCAAAATATCAGATGACTAAAGACAATTACACAGATATAACATAAACATATAATCATAGTGTGTGAATATGTCTCCCTCCGAGATTAACAATCTCTCCCTGAAATAAATACTAGAAGAATTTATAAATAAAAGACTTCCCTGAGTATTTTCCATTTCAGTCAAGACATTCACATTTGCCTAGAACTTCAGAACATTCAGAGCTTCTGCTTCTTGCTTCCATTGGACAGCTTCAGAGCTTTTAATTTCTTCTTGAATCATATCATGCTTGATTGTATCAGAACATTCTTGAATGTATTAGAGCATCATCAGAGCATCTTCACATCCTGAAATGTTTCAGAGCAAACTAGACAGCAAAAGTTAGAGCATGAATGAATCAGAACATTCTTTTAAGAAAGAACATGTATCAGAGCAATGCTAGACACAATATCAGAGCAAACTCTGGTAAGTTCTTAAACACAATGTGTATCAGAACATACGAGGGATAAGAATGTATTAGATCATATTCTGCCACGAGAATATCAGAACATTCTTCTTTCTTACTTCTGATCTTGAAGCTTTACAACACTTAGCTTGCTTCAAATTCCAAGAACATGCTTCTTTCTTGAATAACATATTCTTCATGTAATTGCTTCTTATGCCAATCACATGTTCTTCATGTATTTTCTTTTCAAGCCAATCACATGTTCTTCATGTATTTGCTTCTTATGCCAATCCTGCAAAGATAATCTCAAAAACATAGAACTTGCAAATAGCGTTAGAAATGTTGAGACTTAATCACAACAACTGATAATATAAATCAAATCAATTATCACGTTTTCTCCCCCTTTTTGTCATAACATCAAAAAGCATTTAAAGATTTAGATGAAAAACAATATGAGAGAAGAGAATAAAATTTCATTGATTAGAAACAAAATATCAGAAGATACAAAAGGGATAGAGAGCAGATGTAAGGAAACAGATGCAAAAAAAACGAAAACATCTAAGACCAAAAGACTACGACTAGCCTAGCTTACAAACTAGTTTGGCCAAAAGGTTTTGAATCTCAGTGGTGCTTTCAGACTGCTTCACCATAAAGGTTCTGAACTCCTTATGAGTTTCCTCATGATTATCCAGACGAGAAGCAATATCAGCTTGACTCTGTTGAAGGACCTTGACAGCGTTCACAAGAACAAAAGGTTCAGCAAAAGAAGCTTCACAGCTATCGTCCAAAGGAATAGAATTCTCAATAGCAGCATCTAACACGAGAACATCTTCTTGATTTTCCTGAACAGGAAGTTTCTCAGCAGGATGATTCTCAGCATCTTGTTTATCAGCTTCTGACACAGAAGCATATTCAACATATTCAGGAGTAGGGATATCAAAATCTTCATTTTCAAGAGCCTTAAGAATCTCAACCAGATTCTTTGGAGGTGTAGGAGCAGCAACTTCTGAAGGATATTCAACTTCTGGATAAAGCATATTAGGTGCTTTCTTTGAGGGATACTCCCTTAGCCAGTTGAATAATGACTGAAAATCTCCAGTCAGAACAGAATATGTAGGCTTCCACACAACCATTGTTAGGCATGGTTCATCTTCCATCTCATCTACAAATTTCTTCTCCTCAAGAGATCTCTACTTTCTGATTGGATGGTGGTACTTACCATCATCAAGCTTTAAGAAACAACCAGGAGAACCAAATACTTCAGCCAAGCATCGCTTTTGGATGTTCATAGCATCAAACTGAAAATCCTTTCTAAAGATATTCCATTAGCCTCGAATAGAAACATGATCCAACTTGGAGTCATGAGCAGCTCTCAAAGTTTCCATCCTTTTTCTGAACTTAAGATTGAACAAGTCAAAGCAGATATCAATTGAGGGTTCAGGAGGATTAAAGGTGAAACGATAGTCAAGGTACAGAAGGCAATAAGGACTGGATTTTCTTGATGGTAAAGAATGAGTTAAAGAAGATGGAGATTCTCTGGTGAAGATTGCTGAAGATGAATTTTCAGAAGGTGTTGGGGGAATGGCATTTAGTGGTTGAGGGTTCAGAATATGTGAAGAAGGAGGTGGTTGGAAATTGTTTGGAATGGTGAAAGAATTATGAGGTTTAGAAGGAGAAGGCTTTTTCTAGGAGGAACAGGTGGGATAATCTGCACGGAAAGCTCTATTAAGACGCTTTTCAAGGCGATCCTCAAAATGTGCTTTGAGAGCATCAATAGGATTCTTCTTCTGCTTCTTAGCAACAGATCCTACTTTTGGAGCTTTTCTCTTCAATTTCTTTTCCTTCTTCTTCTTATCTTTCCTTCTAAACTCATCCAGAGATGGAAGATTTCTTCCTCGAATCCACGCAGGATCAACATAAGATTGAGCTTTTACACATGACTTCAAATAGCGTTTGACAAACTTGTCTAACTCTTCTTTGAACATGTGAGAGAAACTCACAACAGGAGTCCTTCTAGTTAGAATATTTGGAAATATTCTTTGAGTAGAAGTTACCTTTTCAATCAGCTGCATTCTATGCAAATCGAAAGCATTCAGAATATGTCCTTGAATGACAGTCAAGAACTTGGGTGTACCAATAGCTTTCAGAAGATCTAGCAAATCACATTCTATCAGAATGTCTGATATCATTCTGGCGAGAGGAATGGAGTTCTTCTTGAAGTTAGGATTCTTCTGACGTTCCTCATCTCTTGACTCTTCAATATTTGTCTTCAAATGTTGAAAGAGTATGCTTGAGAGATTAACTTGTATACCTTTTCCAATGCAGAAGAGGAAATACTTCTGATCCTGATTTATATGAAGGATAGAAAAACACTTAGAAAGGGGGGGTTTGAATAAGTGTAGTCTAAAAACTTGGACGATAAAAATAAATTGCACAGTTATTTTTATCCTGGTTCGTTGTTAACTAAACTACTCCAGTCCACCCCACGGAGTGATTTACCTTACCTGAGGATTTAATCCACTAATCGCAACAGATTACAATGGTTTTCCACTTAGCCCACGACTAAGTCTTCTAGAGTATCCTGATCACAACCTGATCACTCCAGGAACAAATGCTTAGACACAAGCTAAGACTTTCTTAGAGTATCCTGACCACCACGTGATCACTCTAAATACAACTGCTTAGACACAAGCTAAGACTTCCTAGAGTATCCTGATCACACTTGATCACTCTAGTTACTTACAAATTAATGTAATCAATTCTAAGAGTATTACAAATGCTTCTGAAAAGCTATAATCACAACAGTGATATTTCTCTTAAAGTTTAAGCTTAATCTCACTAAAATATTACAACAACAATGTAGTGAGCTTTGATGAAGATGAAGTTTCTGAGCTTTGAGTTGAACAGCGTTTCAGCAAGTTAATATTCACAGAATTGGTTCAGAGTTGTTAACCTTGCTTCTCATCAGAACTTCATACTTATAGGCAATTGAGAAGATGACCGTTGGGAGCATTTAATGCTTTGCGTGTTCCGTACAGCATTGCATTTAATGTTTCACGCTTTTGTCAACTACCTCGAGCCTTGTTCACGCTGTGTCTACTGACGTCGCCTTTAATAGCTTTCAATGTTCCTTTTTTCAGTCAGCGTAGCCTGCCACCTGTACTTTCTTCTGATCTGATGTTTGTGTATACAATGTTTGAATATCATCAGAGTCAAACAGCTTTGTGCATAGCATCTTCTTGTCTTCTGACCTTGAAGTGCTTCTGAGCGTGATACCATGAGAACCTCAGTGCTTCTGCTTCTGATCTCAAGTTCTTCTGATGCTTCCATAGACCCATGTTCTGATTCTGCCTTGACCATCTTCTGATGTCTTGCCAGACCATGTTCTGATGTTGCATGCTGAACCTTCTGAGACAAAGCTTCTGAGCGCTGATTTGTGCATACTCTTTATATATTTCCTGAAAAGGAAATTGCAATGTATTAGAGTACCATATTATCTCACACAAAATTCATATCCTTGTTATCATCAAAACTAAGAATATTGATCAGAACAAATCTTGTTCTAACATTATATATGTAGCAGCAAGAGATGGCTTTCTATGGTAGTGAGTACCCAGGATAATCTCAGCCCAAACTCAATAAGAAGGCTTCAGCGAAGTAGTGAGGTGAGATGCAGTTCTAAAGGAAAACAATTCTCTATCCACTTCCTGCCAATTAACTCTTCCAGGAAGAGTGTTGCACCCCAAAATTTGCCCTCTTTATTTGAGCTGTAAGTTAATAATGACGTTTATTTCGTCATTCGAAAATTGAAGAAAAATAATAAAGAGTTTCCATGGGTTTATGAAGATAAGGTGTGAAGAACGGTTTAAACAGTATAAATACGAGAAACTTCATAAGTCTCATTTGGAAGGTGATATGAGCTAAGTCCCTAAGTTATCCCAACTGTTTCGGCGATATCTACAACTTTCATGTTCGGCTCGGAAGCCAATTCTTTGAGGAAGGTTGCCAAATCTGCAAATTACTTGAGGTTTCGCAGTCAAAAATAGTGCTGAATGTAGGGTTTCGGACCTCGGAAAATTCATATCTTACAATCCGCTCGTCGGATTCGCTTGAAAGTTTAACTGGAGCTCCGTACCATCATTACCAAGATTTCATATGTTCGGACCGAAGGCCAATTATGCATGGAAAACTCCCAGCATTTTAAAGATCATCGCGTCATTTCGGTAAAAAGTGTGTTTTCGAGTATGTCGCGCTGAGTTCGAAAATTCATAACTCCTTCGATTTTTATCGTATGAAGTCCATTCCGGCGGCATTTTCTTGGAAATTTTGATAGCTTTGATTCTTTGTCACACATGCTTGTTCAGATTCTTAGCCGAAGTTGGAGTTTTATCGAGTTCTTTGAGCGGTACTCATAAAATTCTGCACAGTCGCGCCAGAGGAATCGACGTTTCTCGTCATTCAAACGCGCGCAATTTCTTCTTCGCTTATCGGATTGAGATGATTCTTGCGGAGACGGGTCACGAATTTGGTCATATTCATAATGGCATTGGTTTCGTTCTGGAATTCAGAGCCGAACCGAGTTTCCTTAAAAACGAGCCAAAATAAGACGCACCGAGGGCAATTTGGACATTTCGCGTTGATAGTATATAAACATTTTGCTCTTCACAAATCAAGGGGGACTTTCATAATTTCAATTGACCAAAAAGATCAAAAACACTTTCTCTCAATTCTCTCTCAATTCTCTTGAATCTAAACCACAAATTACATAAAACTTTCATCAATTTTCTTGGAGAATCAAGGGCAATATGGATTGAAGATCAAAGATCGAAGTTCGAATATCTTCTCTCTCTCCTCGCTATCTCGCGCCTTTGTCTTCTCTCTCCTTGGATCTTGCTTTCGCGTTCGTGTCGCGTTCGTGTCGTGTTCGTGTTCGTGTCGTGTTCGTGTTCGCGCGTCGGTTAAAGATCTTCATCCGGTAAGCCTTTGAACCTTGAATTAAGTGCTTAATTGTTGATGTTAACATGATTTGAATGCTGGATCTAGTGGTTGATTATGCGTAATTGATGTTGATGATGATTAGATGTTGGATCCATTGATATCTTTGCTTGCAATTGCATGTGGATACAAGTTTGGTGCACTATGTGTTTGTTATAATGCTTGCATGAACTTTTTGCTTGATGATTATTGATGATGACTTGAAATATATGTGGATGGATGCCTAATTGTGCTTGTTTAGTGCTCATAATGCTGTACAAATTGAGGCAAATTCGTGCTTGGTTACATCTCTTATTAGATGCATGATTGAAGTGCTTTTGAATGTTGATTTTGTTGATTTTTCACTTCTGGTGCTGATGTAACCGATTACCTGATTGATGTAACCGGTTACATGATTTGTTTTTGGTCATTTTTCGTCACTGTCAGTGATGTAACCGGTTACCTGATTCATGTAACCGGTTACATGTCCCCTTTTTCTCAAAAAAAAAAACAGCCACTGCCAGTGATGTAACCGGTTACCTGATTCATGTAACCGGTTACATGACCCTGTTTTCCAGTTTCTGTCAGTGATGTAACCGGTTACCTGATTGATGTAACCGGTTACATGACTTGTTTTTTAACCTTTTTTCGTCACTGCCAGTGATGTAACCGGTTACCTGATTCATGTAACCGGTTACATGAACCTGTTTTCCAAAAAAATGGATTCTGCCAGTGATGTAACCGGTTACCTGATTCATGTAACCGGTTACATGCTTTTTTTTAGTTTTTTTTCCAACTTTGAATGTTCATATCTTTTGACTCGTAACTCCGATTTGCATGTTCTTTATATCGTTGGAAAGCTTGTGAGATGTACTATTTTGTGGAATGATTTGTATGGATGAATTTTGTGTTTTCCATGATGGTACTTTTGTCGGCTTCCGGTGTGATTTTTGCATGCTTATTCGCATATTACCGCACCTTTTCCACGTTTGCTTTGTCCGGTTTTTTTTAGAATAGCAATAATGCAATTTCGATTGCGGTGTCTTGTTATCTCTAACGTGTGTGCTAGTGTGCGAGGCTTTTGGACGGTCACCGATCGATGCTCATTCTATGAGTGTTCCGCTTTACTTGCGGGATACGGGTTCATTCACTTGCTTTGTGTTCTCATCCCGGAGACACATTCCTATTACTTTATATCTGCTTGTTTGGTTTGCTTGTTCCTCTTGCAGGTTGTCGCTACCGCGAAAAATGGAATCAGAGTCGCCACTAATATATTCATCCCATCGCGGGAAAGGAATATCAGAAACCTAACTCAGAACAAGAACAAGGTCTTTCGACCAGAGAACAGGGCACGGGAGTCGGTTACGCAAGGGGAAGGTGTTAGCACCCCTCACGCCCATCGTACTCGATGGTATCCACCTATGTTTGTTTCTATCTAAAGGGTGTCTAATGTCTAAAACTAAATGCAAATGAATGCGAAAGAAAAACGGGGAAAAGAAGGAATTATTTACAAGTGTGCTCGCTTAGGCCCCGCGACCCAATGCCTACGTATCCCTTACAAGGAATCAGAGCGACCGTAGTTCGGCTCCATAGTTTCCATTTGTTTTGTGTTTTTTAGTTGAACAGAGGTTAAGGTCACAATCCACGATGCTCGACCTTTGGAGACTTATACGCCTAGTTTTGGAAAGGACTTAACTTGTTCTTAAGCGCCTAACAAGGCAAAAGAGAATGAACTTGGGTTTGTGTTTTTTATGTAACTACATGATGAACAAAACCCAATACAAGGTTTCGCACCACTTCATTACTTTGTTTTAATTCAAGCCTTTATTAGGTGTTTTAAGTGTTTTTGGTTGGGTATTTTTTAAGGGAATTTACTTGCGATTAGAATCACATAAAATGTATAATGATCGAGAAGCAGATTAGGGAATGAATCCAACTCACTTCTATCTCATTATATAATGTTCAAGAAACAGATTAGGGAATGAATCCCACTCATTTCTATTCCATTAATTAATGTTTGAGAAACAGATTAGGGAATGAATCCCACTCATTTCTCTCCCATTAAGTAGTGACCGAGAAACAGATTAGGGAATGAATCCCACTCATTTCTATGCCACTAAGTGATTGAGAAACAGATTAGGGAATGAATCCCACTCATTTCTCTATCACTTTCTTAATGTGATTCGCCTCTTTATTTATTAGTGTTTTAAAGTTGAAAAGAAAAAAATAATGAACAAGGGAACCAACCTATTCTCTAATCTAAGTTATTCTAATCTAAGTCTAATGGCCCTAAGGTCAAGGATAACTATCCTAACCTATCTCAATTCCTCTTAACAAAGAAGGAAGAGTCTAAGGGAACATGGCAAAAGAATGGAGTTACAACTCCAACAAGATGAAAAGAGAGCCCTAGGGCAGTAGCAAATCAAGGAAATAAGTGTCCTAAATCAAACACAAAAGCATCACGGCATCACACGAAAATATTCACAAAGAGTTACCAAAGTATTGCATAAATCGTCACTTAACAATTAGCGAACAAACATCCATTAATCAAAACAAAAAGCAAATGAAAACATGAACAAAGCTTAAAGTCAGTAGCTATTAGCTCATTTATAGGTCCAAGACCTCATACCAATTCATGTTAGTCAATTAACTCAAAACAAACAAGGTTCTAACAAAAACTAGACAAAACTAGGTCAAAACTAGTTAGTAAGTTCAAATGGCGAATGAAGTTAGAAGAATGCAATCAAATGATGGAAGTCAATAGCTAACAACCTCTAATAGGTGTCTAAACAATCATGGAATCAAGTCACAAAGTCTCATACAAAATTATAGGTCATTTGGACAAGTTTTGATACAATCGTTAGCCAAAAGCAAGTTATTTACATGCGAGAAAGAAAAATCGAGTAAAATAAGAAAACATGACTTGAAAAATTCAACTCCAGGTCTTAGGACCTCTAAACATCCCTACTTATATGTACAAAAAGAAACTAAGTCAATTGCATAAAGGCAAAGCAAATTATAGGTCAAATTCACATGATTATCCGCTTAGGAACGCACATTAATCGGGTATAGAAAACCTAATGAAAACCTAACCAAAACAAGGAATTGGATCTTTATTTTTTACACACAATATGGTATATGAGTCTACTGATATCACACAAAAAATGGCAATTAAATTCTATTCCTAAGGCATTTAACCAAATTAATTTGCAAAACATATCAAACTTAAAAAGAAAATGAACATGTTGAAGGAAAGGATTTTTCAAAAATAGAAGAACAAAATCTAAAAATATACAAAAAATACCACAATTATCTACATACATAAAACTATCTAAAACATATTTTTATTGATTTTTCATTTGAGCTAAAACTGATTTATGGAACCAAAGTTATGAGAGAACTAAATTTGAAATAAAAGAGAATTTAAAGCAAGCAGGGGGTGCATCAACAATTTGCAATGAGATGTGTTTTTACTGAAGGCGCAATGGGCCCAGTACTGGGAGGTGCCGCTAACATTTTCGCTGGCCCAAGAGAATCTCTATGATCCACTAACAAACCACTCAGATTTTTATGATCGATTTCCATTAATCACACTTATTTCCCAGTTAATCTCCGTTTAACCAACAGATTTCAATCAATGCTAATATCTAATATCAATTAATTCTAGTTAAAAACAAACATGAAAAAATTGAAAGGGGATTAGGTTAAATGTATTGTGACCTTTGGGCTTATCTGAATGAATCTTCTTCTTCGACGTGAACTTCGACGGCCGCGCTTCCTTCTCCGGCAACAAACCTCCATCATCTCCAATCAAAAGCCGCCGCGAACCAAGAGAAGGACTCCAACCTTTCTCCCTCATCGTCTCCCATCTGGACTCTCTCTCTCTCTCTCTCTCTCTCTCTCTCTCTCTCTCTCTCTCTCGATCTTCCTCGTTTTGATGTTGCGATTGGCGAAGTTGTTGATCGTAGATGCGGATGAGCGAAGTAATTTTTTTCTCGGAAATTTCCGCGAGCAGTGGTGCGAAGTAGTTGCGTTGCCGAAGAAAATCTCCGATCATAACTCAGTGAATATTGCGTCGAAGATGAATTTGCAGGGCTTTGTGTTCTGAATCATTGTTTTGGTGATGATGATACAGGATCGGTGCTAGTTCTTGAAGATTCTCGGAGCTCGTAGTTGCGAATTCTTGGAGGTTGAAGAGTGATGATGAAGCTTATGGTGAAGATGAAGATGATGCGTTAAGGATTGTTGTCGATAATGAGAAATTCAAGTAAGCGCACCTTTTGATATTTTGATCTTGTTTTCTAATTCACACTTATTCTTCTTCTCCTTCTTGAATCCTCGACGCGTTTCCTTTTTTATTGATTTCGTTTCTCTGAAGCTGATGAAGATAGTGATCATTGGAGGTCACTGAATCGTGCGACGACTGATGAATGTTATGGATCGAAACGTGATTGAGGAGGTGGAGAATTGATTGAAGGATTGACGAAGATGGATGAAGGTTGAGATTATGAGAAAGTGGTTCAATGTTTCTGTTGAAGCGTTGGTGATGATTGAAAAAGGTTCTGAGATGATGAAGATTGATGAGAGTTATGGCGGTGATGAGTCTTGAAGATGGAAAAAGGTTGAGAGACTCCAAGATCGATTGAAGAGTTGTGATTGAAGGTCATTGAGAGAGTGAAGGTCCCCAGAAAAAGTTTGTTATCATTCTGTTATGAGTTTCGGTTCTGTTACTCTGTTATTGGCAGTTATTTTATGTCTTGCTCCATTGGATACTGATCTTTTCTTATAGTATATTTGCAGCAGGTTCAACCTTCATCTGAACTGGGACAGAATGCCTGCCATGTTCGTGATTTGGAAGTTCCTCACGGATAGAAAACCGATTGGGTAGAAGAAACAGGGACTTCAAGATGGAGGATACACTCATGTTCATGTGGTTTTTATTTTTATTTTTTTTGGAATGTAAACTTTGAGATGAAAACTTGTTGTAAATGGGATGGCGTTTTTTCTTATATCATTGTAATCCTTTTGAACGTAAAGATATATTCCCGATACTCACTGCACTTTGCTTTCAAAATTTGCACTAGCATTATACCTTGCTGTTAGCTCTTGAGAAGTTACACACACACTTGAGGACCGTGGCTTTATTTCAATTATGTTTGAACTTCAATCAACTTTAAGTTTCACTGGACAGAATCCAATCCACTTGCAAATTCAAATAAAACTTGGTTCACTTAGTAAATCTTCACGTTCAAACTTCCATTAAAGTAACAAGTACTTGATGAGAACCACAAATTGTATTGATCCAAATAAATGAACAGGTCAATTCCCTATGCCCCTTGTGTTTGTATTTCAAACCACCACCACAATAATGCATTGAAGAATCATTGAGGAAAATTTAATGTACAAACCAATTACTCCTTAGTTGAATCTCTCAACAAACTCAGATATCTTAGATGATACTCCTCAAGTAACTCATATCACAGGCGGCAAATCAATGAGACAGTGATCAAAATAATCCCTAAACCCAATATGCTACAGTAGATGAACTGTTACCACGTTCAAGTGTGATGAATAAGAATCCTTATTTCCTTGAGACATACAAAGGAATAAACTCGGATTCTAGCCCTTAGTAGACTTTGAAGAATAATAACCTTGTGACTTGATGAAGGATAAACTCCAATAACCAATTAATCAAAACCTTAGTTCCCCAAATCCTGATTGATGAAGGAACCAGTCAAGACAAGCTTAAGTTAAGATTAGAGCCCCAAAATGACAGAGAAACCCTACTCTTCAAGATCCTTGATCCCAATACCAAATTTACTGATTAATGATGCATGATGTGTTAGATGACCTAATGGAGGTATGGAATTGAAATGAGAAGCCTAAGCCAGTTAGGAATAAATAAGTGGGCAAATTTTGGGGTGCAACAGTTGCCCCTATTCAATCTTCTTAGACCTGAATGTACGAACGACACAAGTTCTGGACATGAGAGGTGTAAGTGGATTGAATACCCAAAAGTACCATCAAAATTTACATTCTGTGGTAAAGCAGAGAGTATGGAGTATTATCAAAGGATACCAGCCGAAGGTGGAACTTAAACAGGTTGCTAACCTCAGTTAGACTTCAAAAAGAGAAGACACAACCGTAGAGTGGCTCAACAAGGAAGAAACCATCCGTAGACGACTCTACCAAATTGCTAACCTTAGTTAGACTTTGAAAAGATTGCTAACCTTAGTTAGACTTTGAAAAAGAAGACACAACCGTAGCGTGACTCCGCAAGGAAGAAACCATCCGTAGACGACTCTACCAAATTGCTAACCTTAGTTAGACTTTCAAAAAGAGAAGACACAACCGTAGCGTGACTCCACAAGGAAGAAGCCATCCGTAGACGACTCCACCAAATTGCTAACCTTAGTTAGACTTGGAAAAAGAGAAGACACAACCGTAGCGTGACTCCACAAGGAAGAACCATCCTTAGACGACTCATACCAAATTGCTAACCTTAGTTAGACTTTGAAAAAGAATGCTAACCTTAGTTAGACTTTGAAGAAGATTGCTAACCTTAGTTAGACTTTGAAGAAGATTGCTAACCTTGGTTAGACTTCAAAAAGAGACACAGTTGAAGGGTGACTCGATAAAGGATGAAACCAGCCAAAGGGGAATCCGATCCTAATTTGCTAACCTCAGTTAGACTTCAAAAAGAGACACAGCCGAAGGGTGACTCGATAAGGATGAAACCAGCCGAAGGGGAATCCGATCCTATTTTGCTAACCTCAGTTAGACTTCAAAAAGAGACACAGCCGAAGGGTGACTCGATAAAGGATGAAACCAGCCGAAGGGGAATCCGATCCTAATTTGCTAACCTCAGTTAGACTTCAAAAAGAGACATAGCCGAAGGGTGACTCGATAAAGGATGAAACCAGGCGAAGGGGAATCCGATCCTAATTTGCTAACCTCAGTTAGACTTCAAAAAGAGACACAGCCGAAGGGTGACTCGATAAAGGATGAAACCAGCCGAAGGGGAATCCGATCCTAATTTGCTAACCTCAGTTAGACTTCAAAAAGAGACACAGCCGCAGGGTGACTCTAGATCTGAAAAGGTATGCCAATAATCATTGGACTTTATTGAAGAAGACTAGTAACGACTAGACTTTTATTGGGGATGTTTATGAACACTGAATTTGAAGGCGATGCCAATAACTATTGGGCTTGACCGAAAGTAAGGCTAGTGACAACCAGAACCAATCAGAGGATGCCAGTAAATACTGGGCTTTCAAGAAGGTATTGATGTTTGCGAAGCATAAGAATTACATGGATCCCACAGGCCAAAGGCGGGGTGTACTCTTCAAGAGTGGCAATCACTCGAATTGCCACACACATGGTATGGATTTCAAATGATTGAAAAATGAGATGGGTTGAATGCCCACCCTCATTCGCACTCTAATCTGTACGCAACATACAGGAAAATAACCAAGGCAAACTTGCAAGAAGCAAGAGATATCCCTTATGCAAGAGGCAGTAAGGGGACTCACAAAAGTAAGTACAAAGAGAAAACTGGTGACGACCAGACTCTATTAGATGATGCCAGTAACCACTGGACTTTGCAAGAGGTATCGTTACTTATGGAACAGAAGAACTACATGGTTCCCTCAGGCCAAAAGGCGGGGTGTAATTCTATAAGAGTGACAATCACTTGAATTGCCACACACAAAGTATGGTTTATCCAAACGATCGAGCTCAGCAAAAGGGAAATAACCATGGAAACAATGATCTTGACGAAGAAAGACTCCGTATCCAATCCACACTAGAGCGAGAAAGTGAGACCTCTTCTGGGGATATATTACCTTGTGCCTTTGGAGCACGTACAAACTTGGCTTGTGCGTTGATGCATGTTTGAATTTTTCCATGGCGTAATGCTCCATAATCATGGAAATGCTACGCATTTTTTGTAGATGCAATGTGAATGCAATGATTACTATATGCAGAAATAACGAGGGCCCTTTAAAAGATATTCCGCTGACTTGTCGATTGAGCTTCGTCTTTGACCTCGGGAGAGGTAAACACAAGGGAGAATCCCCTTAGTGTTGTGAATTCTGTGGAGATGCCAATAGACATTGGACTTTTACTTGCAAGATATACCTCTTCGTTGGCTTGAAGAATAACTTCTGACTTCTCACCATGTGCCATTGCTTGGAGGATTTTTGACATGAAGAGATTCCCTCAATTTACCATGTTGGGGATGAGAAATCTTGATGAAGAACCCTTGTTGGGTGGATTGGAACAACTCCGAGGAGAACTAAACTCCTATACTGGGGAGAGAACAAATTTCAAGGAGAAATAAACTCCTATGCTCGGGGAGAGAACATATTTCCAGGAGAAATAAAATCCTATGCTCTGGGGGAGACTTTTCAAGGAGAAATAAACTCCTATGCTTGGGAAATGAATCGAACTCTTAGGAGAAATAAACTCCTATGCTTGGGGAGAGAGTAACTTGCTGGGGAAAAGCATTGTGATACTTCTCCACTATATGATGGCCAACCGCACCTTACAGGTGAATGACGGTTTCTTTAATATAAACCAAACGAGTATGCCCCAGGCTGCCTGACTTGTGAAGATATCTGATTTAACGAAGAAGCTTGCCTCGAAAGGATCCTTACACCACAATTACTTGAGAAAATTCTGCCCCAGCATATCCAAGTGTTTGAAATGTTCTTTCTTTTGATCAACGGATCCTTGAAGAGATTTTTTTCGAATCTCGACGTAACTGCCCCAGATTGAGTGAGTTTGAGAGATTCCTCGACGTCACTACTTCAGATTGATTGAAATCAAGAGAGAGATTCCTCGACTTGATTAACCCAGATTGATCGAATTTGAGATGTCAAACCTTGATTTGCTTGCCCCAGATAGGCTGAACTCACGAGAGAGATTCCTCATCGTGACTGCCCCTGATTATGTATATCTTATCAGAATCCTCAAGTTTACATCCCTTGAAGTCAACCAAACTATGGAAGCAACTTTATCGCGCTCAATGGAGTCTTCAAACTCTTCCCCTCAGGGATACTTAAACAAAATGCACCTACTCGACGAGTATTTAGATTTCTCCCTTCAGGGTATTTAATCAAAGAAGGTATCAACTGATTTTCTCAATGGAGAATTCAACCCTTTCCCCTCAGGGTAACCAATCAAAAACATTATGAAACTGATCAGGCTCATTGGAGTCTTCAGGCACTTGTCCCTTAATGATCATACAACGAGGGCGTCAAACTGCACATGCTCAAGGAGTATTCAGACAACTTGCTTTGATCTCTGAAGTGATTTCTTTTTGCTCTACGGAGTTCTCAAGTCTTTTTTTACTTTGACATGATCAAGATTTTCATGGATTCTCATCATACAAACTTCCTTGATGTTTAAGCAAATGTTTTGTATGCAAAAGAATGTTAATTATAAGAACGATAATTCTAATGCAAAGCCTATGCTAGTCTTGAAGTTTAAAAACTTTTTATGCAATGAGGTGGCCACCTCTTGTGAATGAAATGTAAAGCGGGCATACAATACCAACATAGATATGTGTTACGCTTCATTGAGAGTCAGTTAAATGCTATTTCATGGGAGTGTGCTTTCGAAATAGACCCTACTTCAATTAGGACTTTTAAGGGTTGTAACTTGGCCGGGTTCACGGTTTTTTGAAACAAAGGCTTTTTAGGCTCAAAGTTATTTGGTGCCCACCCCCTTCATGATGTTCTCCAGTCCTAAGTTCAATTAACTCAACATGAGTGCTCATCCCTCACAAGGAATTTTGAAATGGTTGAGGAATCAATGAGGTTTTTCGGACATGGCACTCGCACACCTTCTATTCTTCTGATTCATTATCACACGACTTTGTTCTTGCTTTATTTTCACCATCATTTTTCTTTTTATTGCTATATTCTTTTCTTTCATCACTTTTTTTTTCATTTTTTCATTTTTTTTGTATTTATTTTTTTTCTCTTTTTTTTTTTGAACAAGTCGTGTGACCTCACATTGTCTTTGATTCTTTGGAAGTGATTGTGACTGCCTCATTCCATGATTGATGAAGGATTACCATTGTGGTATCGTCATCTTTTGACCTCTTGGTAGGTGAAGGATAACCATTACGGTTTTGACTCTCCTCAACCTTTTGAAGGATAGCCATTGTTGTATCCTCAGATGCATATCATTTGTGAGTTTTGAACACTTGATCAAGTTAAATGAACACTACCCTACCCCAGGGTTAAAATTAAGGGTTTTTTCTGAACAGAAAAGAAACTCCTACTTCAAGGCTCAAAGGGGTTGACGAGGGTCTATCTCCCTTATATCTCCGGTGTTTGGGGATTTGAAACAATGCTTGTACATCATCAGTAGGGTTTTATTCAAAAACACACAATTAGGGATTTTGCATTTTTTTATCATCATCATTCTCCCTCCGCTCGTTGCCTAAGCAAGCAATTAGTAAAGGTTGGTATCGTAATGCCAAAAACATTTTTTTTGAGTGAAAACGAATGGATTATTTCAAGACAAACATAAACAATGTATTATGATTTTCATTCAGAAATTAACAAATTCTTACATGCAAGCAATGCTTAAACAAACAATGAAATGTTACAAATGAGAATGCAATAAAGAACTAAATGAATGCCATTGTTGAGGAGACTTGACTCCGTATGGACTTATTGCTCTTGAATGTTTTTTTTCAGTTTTCATACCCCATTGAGACTTCAATTTGTGCATAAACCTCTTGGAGTGAATGAGACTGCTCTGGAATCGTCGAGGACTTGAATTCTGCCTTTGAATGTTCTACCACCTTCAGTTAAATGGCTAGGTGCCCCAACATGGTAGCCACTTAGCATTATCATATGTTCCTTCCATACTCTTTAAATTGCTTCCCAGAAGAATATTCCAACAAAGGCGTACAAGAGTGGTGCATTTTTGCCTTACTTTAGGGATTCGAGCAATGAAAATGATGCAATACTCAAGATAGACAATGTCTTGCTTATCCCTCGGTCGGGAGCCCCAAATATAGATGCTAGAATAGTAATCACCATTATAAATGGAAGAAGATAGTATGGTCATCACACTCAGGAGAGCTACGTGTGGTAAGGAAAGCCCAAAACACCAACTGGAATACCAACAATCAAGGATATAACTGAGTACAAGGCCTTGAAATTACATCACTTCGTTTCCCATATTGTTTCTGTCTCATATTCTTTCTTTCTCTGTCGATGATCAAATGTCACTGAGAAGAAAATTTTGGGAAGAGATGACTCATGATATGAAGCAAAAGCTTGAGAATGTGAAATGTCTTCGTAGAACCCTCTTGATTATCACATGGAAAAATATTCTGACGAAGTTGCACAAGAATTTGTAGTGCTTTAAGGGATTCGAGCAATGCAAATGGTGCAATGCTCAAGATAAGAATATGTCTTGCTTATCCCTCAGTCGGGAGCCCCAAGCAACTTCTACATATGTACAAGAGATGACTACCACTTTAGCTTCAATATCCATTCAGAGTGAGAGTAAATGACCCTTGCAGTTTTTTTTTTTTGACATCAGGCACTAGGCACAATCCAAAGATGTATAAATCAACGGAGTCACAATCTTTTATGGCTTTCAACCTTTTCTCCAAGAGTAGGAACCTTTTGTCAATTTCAATACTTGGAAACTTGAAGACTTCAATGATGGGAATCCCCCTACCGAGAATAAGAATCTCAACATTATTTCAAACATTCTGATTCATAAGACCTTCTCATGGGTGAGATTAACATTTGCATTTGGCCTCTGAAGAACCTATCTCAATTCTTCTTGTCAAAGAGAAAAGGCTTGAATAACCTCCATACACTGATTCATGTCAATCCCCATTTCTGCTCTCATCTCATTCAAATCCTCACGGAGTTGTTCCATTATTAACTTTCAAGCACATAGCGGTGAGAAGTCAGATTTTGTTGTTGAAGTCAGAACTTGAGTAGAAAGGGCCCTCATAAGCTTCTGATAGAACTATGAAATGTATGATAATGCGAATGCATGTTCCATTTACAAGGGATCCTAAAGCCCTTTCACTCACTTTTTGTTCCTTTTTTTATCAAAGCTTCTTTTCTTTTCTTTTCTTTTTTGCATATAGTATCTTTTCTTTTTCTTTTCCATCTTTTCTATTTTTCTACTTTTTTCGTTTCCTCTTTTTTTTTAGAAATAGACTTTAGAATCCCCACAAATGAAGTGGATAAAGTAATGATGTTATGCAATGCAAAAGCATGTGATCAAGGTCCATATAATCAGAGTAACCACTATACAATCCTTTGAATAACTGATATAGGTCAGATGTCATGAGATCAAAGGTCCGACACCTTTTTGAATACCAGGAGAACCAATAGTCACCAACAGAAAAGAATAGTCACCAACGGTACCTGTCATGTATATCCCACCCCACTCACAGGTGAATCTAGGTCAAGGTAGGTCAAAGGTCTCCAGCATTATCAATTCTCTTGAAACACCATCATTGTTGCAAATACATGCCAACAATGGTATCTCATTTGAATCTCAACTGGTCGTGGGTCTCATGATCGCAATCAACAGAACCTGACATTCTGTTGGCGTCATGACTATCCACTCTATCCTAGGTATCCTATGTGTCAACTCTGGCCTGGGTATTGGGCCTTTTACCTCATAGAACATCCCACCCAACCTGCAAAACAAAGCAGAAAAATATGTGGTCCCCACGGGGACCCATAATATAGTCCAGATGCATGATATGCAAGCGGAAAAATAAACATGATGTGTAAGCATATATACAACATGTAAACATATAAGCAAACAAACAAAGAAACACCCAATAAACAAACAAACAAACAAAGGCTAGGATCGACTCGCTAAGAACGGACCAGCACAGGTCTAGCAACGTCCCCAGCAGAGTCGCCAGCTGTCGCTACCGCGAAAAATGGAATCAGAGTCGCCACTAATATATTCATCCCATCGCGGGAAAGGAATATCAGAAACCTAACTCAGAACAAGAACAAGGTCTTTCGACCAGAGAACAGGGCACGGGAGTCGGTTACGCAAGGGGAAGGTGTTAGCACCCCTCACGCCCATCGTACTCGATGGTATCCACCTATGTTTGTTTCTATCTAAAGGGTGTCTAATGTCTAAAACTAAATGCGAATGAATGCGAAAGAAAAACGTGGAAAAGAAGGAATTATTTACAAGTGTGCTCGCTTAGGCCCCGCGACCCAATGCCTACGTATCCCTTACAAGGAATCAGAGCGACCGTAGTTCGGCTCCATAGTTTCCATTTGTTTTGTGTTTTTTAGTTGAACAGAGGTTAAGGTCACAATCCACGATGCTCGACCTTTGGAGACTTATACGCCTAGTTTTGGAAAGGACTTAACTTGTTCTTAAGCGCCTAACAAGGCAAAAGAGAATGAACTTGGATTTGTGTTTTTTATGTAACTACATGATGAACAAAACCCAATACAAGGTTTCGCACCACTTCATTACTTTGTTTTAATTCAAGCCTTTATTAGGTGTTTTAAGTTTTTTTGGTTGGGTATTTTTTAAGGGAATTTACTTGCGATTAGAATCACATAAAATGTATAATGATCGAGAAGCAGATTAGGGAATGAATCCCACTCACTTCTATCCCATTATATAATGTTCAAGAAACAGATTAGGAAATGAATCCCACTCATTTCTATTCCATTAATTAATGTTTGAGAAACAGATTAGGGAATGAATCCCACTCATTTCTCTCCCATTAAGTAGTGACCGAGAAACAGATTAGGGAATGAATCCCACTCATTTCTATGCCACTAAGTGATTGAGAAACAGATTAGGGAATGAATCCCACTCATTTCTCTATCACTTTCTTAATGTGATTCGCCTCTTTATTTATTAGTGTTTTAAAGTTGAAAAGAAAAAAAGAATGAACAAGGGAACCAACCTATTCTCTAATCTAAGTTATTCTAATCTAAGTCTAATGGCCCTAAGGTCAAGGATAACTATCCTAACCTATCTCAATTCCTCTTAACAAAGAAGGAAGAGTCTAAGGGAACATGGCAAAAGAATGGAGTTACAACTCCAACAAGATGAAAAGAGAGCCCTAGGGAAGTAGCAAATCAAGGAAATAAGTGTCCTAAATCAAACACAAAAGCATCACGGCATCACACGAAAATATTCACAAAGAGTTACCAAAGTATCGCATAAATCGTCACTTAACAATTAGCGAACAAACATCCATTAATCAAAACAAAAAGCAAATGAAAACATGAACAAAGCTTAAAGTCAGTAGCTATTAGCTCATTTATAGGTCCAAGACCTCATACCAATTCATGTTAGTCAATTAACTCAAAACAAACAAGGTTCTAACAAAAACTAGACAAAACTAGGTCAAAACTAGTTAGTAAGTTCAAATGGCGAATGAAGTTAGAAGAATGCAATCAAATGTTGGAAGTCAATAGCTAACAACCTCTAATAGGTGTCTAAACAATCATGGAATCAAGTCACAAAGTCTCATACAAAATTATAGGTCATTTGGACAAGTTTTGATACAATCGTTAGCCAAAAGCAAGTTATTTACATGCGAGAAAGAAAAATCGAGTAAAATAAGAAAACATGACTTGAAAAATTCAACTCCAGGTCTTAGGACCTCTAAACATCCCTACTTATATGTACAAAAAGAAACTAAGTCAATTGCATAAAGGCAAAGCAAATTATAGGTCAAATTCACATGATTATCCGCTTAGGAACGCACATTAATCGGGTATAGAAAACCTAATGAAAACCTAACCAAAACAAGGAATTGGATCTTTATTTTTTACAAACAATATGGTATATGAGTCTACTGATATCACACAAAAAATGGCAATTAAATTCTATTCCTAAGGCATTTAACCAAATTAATTTGCAAAACATATCAAACTTAAAAAGAAAATGAACATGTTGAAGGAAAGGATTTTTCAAAAATAGAAGAACAAAATCTAAAAATATACAAAAAATACCACAATTATCTACATACATAAAACTATCTAAAACATATTTTTATTGATTTTTCATTTGAGCTAAAACTGATTTATGGAACCAAAGTTATGAGAGAACTAAATTTGAAATAAAAGAGAATTTAAAGCAAGCAGGGGGTGCATCAACAATTTGCAATGAGATGTGTTTTTACTGAAGGCGCAATGGGCCCAGTACTGGGAGGTGCCGCTAACATTTTTCGCTGGCCCAAGAGAATCTCTATGATCCACTAACAAACCACTCAGATTTTTATGATCGATTTCCATTAATCACACTTATTTCCCAGTTAATCTCCGTTTAACCAACAGATTTCAATCAATGCTAATATCTAATATCAATTAATTCTAGTTAAAAACAAACATGAAAAAATTGAAAGGGGATTAGGTTAAATGTATTGTGACCTTTGGGCTTATCTGAATGAATCTTCTTCTTCGACGTGAACTTCGACGGCCGCGCTTCCTTCTCCGGCAACAAACCTCCATCATCTCCAATCAAAAGCCGCCGCGAACCAAGAGAAGGACTCCGACCTTTCTCCCTCATCGTCTCCCATCTGGACTCTCTCTCTCTCTCGATCTTCCTCGTTTTGATGTTGCGATTGGCGAAGTTGTTGATCGCAGATGCGGATGAGCGAAGTAATTTTTTTCTCGGAAATTTCCGCGAGCAGTGGTGCGAAGTAGTTGCGTTGCTGAAGAAAATCTCCGATCATAACTCAGTGAATATTGCGTCGAAGATGAATTTGCAGGGCTTTGTGTTCTGAATCATTGTTTTGGTGATGATGATACAGGATCGGTGCTAGTTCTTGAAGATTCTCGGAGCTCGTAGTTGCGAATTCTTGGAGGTTGAAGAGTGATGATGAAGCTTATGGTGAAGATGAAGATGATGCGTTAAGGATTGTTGTCGATAATGAGAAATTCAAGTAAGCGCACCTTTTGATATTTTGATCTTGTTTTCTAATTCACACTTATTCTTCTTCTCCTTCTTGAATCCTCGACGCGTTTCCTTTTTTATTGATTTCGTTTCTCTGAAGCTGATGAAGATAGTGATCATTGGAGGTCACTGAATCGTGCGACGACTGATGAATGTTATGGATCGAAACGTGATTGAGGAGGTGGAGAATTGATTGAAGGATTGACGAAGATGGATGAAGGTTGAGATTATGAGAAAGTGGTTCAATGTTTCTGTTGAAGCGTTGGTGATGATTGAAAAAGGTTCTGAGATGATGAAGATTGATGAGAGTTATGGCGGTGATGAGTCTTGAAGATGGAAAAAGGTTGAGAGACTCCAAGATCGATTGAAGAGTTGTGATTGAAGGTCATTGAGAGAGTGAAGGTCCCCAGAAAAAGTTTGTTATCATTCTGTTATGAGTTTCGGTTCTGTTATTCTGTTATTGGCAGTTATTTTATGTCTTGCTCCATTGGATACTGATCTTTTCTCATAGTGTATTTGCAGCAGGTTCAACCTTCATCTGAACTGGGACAGAATGCCTGCCATGTTCGTGATTTGGAAGTTCCTCACGGATAGAAAACCGATTGGGTAGAAGAAACAGGGACTTCAAGATGGAGGATACACTCATGTTCATGTGGTTTTTATTTTTATTTTTTTTGGAATGTAAACTTTGAGATGAAAACTTGTTGTAAATGGGATGGACGTTTTTTCTTATATCATTGTAATCCTTTTGAACGTAAAGATATATTCCCGATACTCACTGCACTTTGCTTTCAAAATTTGCACTAGCATTATACCTCGCTGTTAGCTCTTGAGAAGTTACACACACACTTGAGGACCGTGGCTTTATTTCAATTATGTTTGAACTTCAATCAACTTTAAGTTTCACTGGACAGAATCCAATCCACTTGCAAATTCAAATAAAACTTGGTTCACTTAGTAAATCTTCACCTTCAAACTTCCACTAAAGTAACAAGTACTTGATGAGAACCACAAATTGTATTGATCCAAATAAATGAACAGGTCAATTCCCTATGCCCCTTGTGTTTGTATTTCAAACCACCACCACAATAATGCATTGAAGAATCATTGAGGAAAATTTAATGTACAAACCAATTACTCCTTAGTTGAATCTCTCAACAAACTCAGATATCTTAGATGATACTCCTCAAGTAACTCATATCACAGGCGGCAAATCAATGAGACAGTGATCAAAATAATCCCTAAACCCAATATGCTACAGTAGATGAACTGTTACCACGTTCAAGTGTGATGAATAAGAATCCTTATTTCCTTGAGACATACAAAGGAATAAACTCGGATTCTAGCCCTTAGTAGACTTTGAAGAATAATAACCTTGTGACTTGATGAAGGATAAACTCCAATAACCAATTAATCAAAACCTTAGTTCCCCAAATCCTGATTGATGAAGGAACCAGTCAAGACAAGCTTAAGTTAAGATTAGAGCCCCAAAATGACAGAGAAACCCTACTCTTCAAGATCCTTGATCCCAATACCAAATTTACTGATTAATGATGCATGATGTGTTAGATGACCTAATGGAGGTATGGAATTGAAATGAGAAGCCTAAGCCAGTTAGGAATAAATAAGTGGGCAAATTTTGGGGTGCAACACAGGTGTATTTTGATTGTGCTCGACGCGCATGTCGACCTTTGTGTGCTTTTTCATGGCTAATCGGTGTGCTGACTATTTGCTTTTGCTTTGCTAGCTCGCTCGCGGGATCCTAGTTTACTCGCTCTCTTCGCTTTAGTTTACGGATCATCATCCGTTTGGTATTGATTCTGATTCATTTTATTTTTCTCGCACTTTATCGCTTTCCGCATCATCCTATAACATGAGAAGTAGGACCTAGACATGCATCTGGCCAAGTCCTCGGAAGAGGCTCTGTTTTTGTTGGTGTGTTTACATTTGTGCTTTGTGGCAGGGAGTCACGGTGTAATAAGTCCTATATGGCACTCCGTTAAGTCCTCATGGAAGGCATGCGGAAAGGGTTAGCAATCAACCCCCGCCTAGTTTCATCGAGTCCGCTTGGTATGCGCACGCTATGCGTTGCTCGCTTCCGAACCAACACAAGATCTCGTTATCGAGTATGTCAGGAAAAGGGTTCATGCAGCCGGACCCCCGCCTTTCCTATAGCTCGCGTTGCTCGACGTTGATGCTCAGTGTACGCACGCACCGTTTTCCTTTACGATCCGTGATGGCTTGGTTGTTGAGAGGGGTCCGCCCTCTTGTCTATGGCCCGATCATTTTCGCGAGGTCTAATGCTTGGTTGACTTGGGTTGAGCTGCTCCCCTTGGCTATGGCGGGACCGCTTTTCTACCACTCGGTCAGTACCGTTGGTTTGTTTGCTTTACGAGCGGATGCTCGTTTGTGTGATATTCTTGTGTGCTTCCCCTTTTCCTCGTAGGTTGATAGTTTAGCTTAGACTTGTACCCTTTTGTATGATAACATTAGGTAGCAAGCTTTCCCCTTTAGCTTAGGTTTTCCTCATGCATTCTTTATAACACAAACCACACTCTTTGATTTTCTTTTCTTAAGAACTTGTTATTTCCGCTCCATTCCCAGCATAAGCCTCCAAAGGTCGAGCAGCGGAGTGCGAATGTAACTCGTTCACCTAAAAAACACAAGACAAATAGAAATTAGTTAGCCGAGCTACGGTACCTCTGATTCCGCAAAACGGATACGTAGGCAGCGGGGTAGGGCCCGTCCGAGTTTAATCCTTTCTTTTCCCTACATTCTGCATTCATTTTAGTCCAGATTAGCATAGACTTGTTACACACCCATATATTTAGACACAGGCGTGGATACCATCGGGTACGATGGGCGCGAGGGGTGCTAACACCTTCCCCTCGCGTAACCGACTCCCTTACCCTTTTTCTCTGGTCGTGAGACCGTTGTTTTATTTTGTGGTTTGCTGGCATTCCTTTCCTTTTCAGGATAAATATGTTAGTGGCGACTCTGTTAATTTTCGCGGTAGCGACAGCTGGCGACTTTGCTGGGGACGTCTCGACCTTTTGCTGGTCCGGACTCAGCGAGTCGATCCTAGCGCTTGTGTGTTTATCATTGGGTGCTTTTATTGCTTTGCATATTTACCTGTTTGCATTGCATTCTATGTGCGCTTTTACTTTTATGCATCATATTCTGGACTGTCTGGATCTCTGTTTGTTGGGTGGGTGTTTCAAGAGGTAAAAGGCCCAATACCCAGGCTATGAGTGATACCATAGGAACTAGGACTAGAGTGGCCGTGACGGACAGAAGGCGTATGCCTGATTGATCTGATCACGTATCCACGGGTAGAGCTTGGTGGAATGAGGCAATATCGTATGATAACGCCTACATTCGATCCTCTGTTGGCTTTTTGACCTACCTTGGCCTAGATTTACCCGTGAGTGGGGCGGGAATCAATCATTGCTTAACAGGTACATTGTTGGTGACCGCTGTTCTTGTTCGTGGGTTACTGCTGTTCTTGTTCGAGGGTTACCGCTGTTCTCGTTCGAGTGTACTATTGTTCCTGTTCGTGGGGTACTATGGTTCTTGTTCGAGTGGTGATTTATGTTCTATTCCAGTGTATTAGTGACTATGGGCTTTGGTTCCGTGAATTGACATTCTATGTTCCGTATGGTATACCATCTAGGGGCTGAACCTTTGGCTCTGTATTATGTGTGTTACCGACAATTCAGAATGCCTGGTGGGCGGCAACAAGTCCCACTACTTTGCATCATTGCATATTTACTTTACAAAAAAATGATGTACAAAAAATAACTAGCATACACGTTCCTTTCATTTCCAAGGAATCATATCTTTAAGCCTCGTGTTGAGCTTTTCCATCTATTGCTTTCTAAAAAATCAAAACACGAGGATTCCTTGGAAATCGAATGAACATGGCATTGCATTCATATCATGCATCTCATACATCTCATGCATAACAGGTATTCAGGATTGAGATTTTCTTATTCAGACTTGGTGCTCTCTTCAAACTCGACTTGCCATTGTTGTGTGCTCAAAGATCCGTCATGGAACAACTTTATGGGGAGTTTATTGAGAAGAAAGCTCAGTTGGGGGTGTTTATGAAGACATGTAAGTTATGACCCAGGCTCAAGGACTCTTAGTAAGAAAGACTCAAGGAGCACTTCGTGGATCTCTTCCACAGCCTTTCGGTTTCGGAAGCTCCTTGTCAACGGCTAATCTCATTTTCTATTCAAGGGGTAGGTTCTCGACAAAAGAGGACCAAAAGACAAATCTATATGATTCTCATGTATTATGCTCATTTGCTTCCATGCTTGCTTTATTTGCAACTGGTTAAGCTTTGTATTGTGTGGATGTTTGCAAATTCTCTGCTTGATGATGATGACACTAGGTGTGAATTCTATCTTGGGGCACCTGGTTGTGATGTTATGATATGCAAGTATTTGAAGTTGCTTGGGGCTCCCGAACGAGGGATAAGCAAGACGTTGTCTATCTTGAGCATTGCACCATTTGCATTGCTCGAATCCCTAAAGCACTTACAAAATTCCATGTGACTTCGCCAGAGTTCTCCGATTCAGAATGGGGCACCTGACAATGCCGTGTCTTCCAAGGATGTGGAAGAATTGTTGAGAATTATCAGGAATTCTGATTATAAAGTGGTTGAGCAGTTGGGTCAGACCCATTCAAAGATCTCCATCTTGCAACTGCTGATGTGTTCGGAAGGTCATAGAGATGCTCTCTTAAGAATTCTGAATGGTGCTTACGTCCCGCATGAAATAACTGTGAATCAGCTAGAGGCGGTAGCCAATAATATCTCCGCTGGGAACGGTTTGGGATTTACGGATCATGATCTTCCTCCAGAAGGGAGAAACCATAACAAGGCTTTGCATATTTCGATTGAATGTAAGGCGATGACTTTGTCCCGAGTTTTGGTTGATACTGGGTCTTCTTTGAATGTACTTCCCAAGTCGGTCCTCATGCGAATTGACTATGCTGGTGTTGAGTTGAGGCCAAGTGAGTTGGTAGTGCGCGCCTTTGACGGTTCAAGGAGGTCTGTGTTTGGAGAGGTAGATCTACCAATCCAAGTGGGTCCTCAGAGCTTTACTATAACCTTTTATGTGATGGATATTCAACCCGCTTACTGTTGTTTGTTGGGACGATCGTGGATTCACAAGGCTGGCGCTGTGACATCCACTCTTCATCAGAAGTTGAAGTACCCGGTTGACGGTAAAGTGGTGACGGTTTGTGGTGAGGAAGATTATATCCTGAGTCACTTGACCTCTTTCCGATACGTGGAGATCGAAGGTGAAATACATGAGACACCGTTCCAAGCGTTCGAGGCTGTGAATGCTGTGCGAATTCCTCTTTACGAGGTAACAAAGCCAGAAACGGTTATGTCTTCCCTGAAAGATGCTCAGGTCGTTGTTGAGACTGGAAAAGTGGAAGGCTGGGGGCAAGTAATTGACATGCGTCCCAAATTTGACAAGAATGGTCTCGGTTTTAATCCTGGAAAGCAGAATGCATCGCCTAAGTCTGGTATTCTTAGTCCGGTCAAGTTCGTGAGTGGCGATGTCATTCAAGACGGTCAGGTTGATGCCATTGTCAATGGTGAAGAGGTGGATAGTGACTGTGATTTTGATAGCTGGATTCGTCCAAGTGTTCCTGGGGAGATGCCTCGCAATTGGACAATTGAAGATGTCATCCAAGTTACACAAGCTCAGGAGTAAATTCCTTGTTTTTACTTTTCTTATCATGCCATAATTCCTACGCTCTGCCCAAGGCGTAGTGAATCATTTGTAGGGCCATGCGGTCCGTATTTTCAAAGTTAATCATGAAATAAAAGGACGTTTTTTGCATCCAAATGTTTTGACTTTGTCTTTCTTTTAACTTTTTCCTTTAAATGGCAATGTTTTCGCACACACTTGCACATAGCTTAAAAATAAAACTAAAATAAAAACATCAATCATGCAGATGTTCCACCACCACGGATTCCATTGGTAACAATTCCGCTATTGCTTGTTATGATTTTGACAATCCGATCTACCAAGCCGAGGAGGAAGCTTATGAAGATTGTGATCTCCCCGACGAGTTGGCCAAATTGTTGAAACAGGAAGAAAAGAAAGCGATTCAGCCGCATCAGGAGGTAATTGAGATGGTAAATGTTGGCACTAAAGAGCAAGTCAGGGAAGTCAAGATAGGGGCTGCACTTGAGAATAGTGTGAAGCAAAGGCTTATTGATATGTTGAAAGAGTATGCAGATATCTTTTCTTGGTCCTACGAGGATATGCTAGGTCTCGATACAGATATTGTGGTACACCGTCTACCTCTCAAGGAAGATAGTCCTCCTGTCAAGCAGAAGCTTCGAAGGACTCGCCCAGATATGTCTGAAAAGATTAAGAAAGAAGTTGAGAAGCAGTTTGATGCTGGCTTTCTACAAGTTGTGAACTACCCACCATGGGTTGCTAATATTGTTCCTGTACCTAAGAAGGACGGAAAGGTCAGGGTGTGTGTTGACTATAGAGATTTGAATAGGGCGAGTCTGAAAGATGATTTTCCTCTTCCTCACATTGATGTGCTGGTGGATAATACTGCTCCTTTCAAAGTGTTTTCCTTCATGGATGGCTTCTCTGGATATAATCAGATCAAGATGGCACTAGAAGACATGGAGAAAACAACGTTTATCACACCATGGGGAACTTTCTGCTATAAAGTCATGCCTTTTGGGTTGAAAAATGCTGGGGCAACATATCAGCGCACCATGGTGACTCTTTTTCACGACATGATTCACAAAGAGATTGAAGTGTATGTCGACGACATGATTGCAAAGTCTCACACTGAAGAAGAGCACTTGGTTCACTTGCAGAAGTTGTTTGAAAGGCTTCGGGAATTCAGACTGAGGTTAAATCCAAACAAATGCACCTTCGGAGTGCGATCCGGAAAGTTGTCGGGCTTTGTTGTTAGCGGAAAAGGTATTGAGGTCGATCCTGCAAAAATAAAAGCTATACAAGAGATGCCTGAGCCGAGAACAGAAAAAGAAGTTCGTGGTTTCTTAGGGAGGTTGAACTACATTGCTAGATTCATCTCTCATCTTACGGCCATTTGTGAACCAATATTCAAATTGCTAAGAAAAGATCAGACGGCCAGGTGGAATAATGATTGTCAAAAAGCATTCAAAAAAGTGAAAGAGTATCTGCAGGAGCCTCCGATACTAATGCCTCCGGTGGCAGGAAGGCCTTTGATTATGTACCTCACAGTTCTTGAAAGTTCAATGGGATGTGTGCTGGGTCAACATGACGAGTCTGGCCGAAAAGAGCATGCAATATACTACCTTAGCAAAAAGTTTATCGACCGTGAATCCCGATACTCGCTGCTCGAGAAAACTTGTTGTGCTTTGGTGTGGGCTGCTCGCCGGCTAAGGCAGTATATGTTGGTTCACACCACCTTATTGATTTCCAAGATGGATCCTATTAAATATGTCTTTGAGAAGCCCGCTCTTTCCGGAAGAGTAGCCAGGTGGCAAATGATCTTGACTGAATATGATATCCAATATACTACTCAGAAAGCCATCAAAGGTAGTATGTTGGAAGATTATCTTGCACATCAGCCTGTCGAAGACTTTGAACCGATGAAGTTTGAATTCCCCGATGAGGATGTTTTGTACATCAGAGATTGTAACATTCCTGGACCAGAGGAAGGACCCGAACCAGGATCGCGATGGACGCTCGTGTTCGATGGTGCCTCTAATGCACTCGGGAATGGTGTTGGAGCTGTGATTACTTCTCCATCAGGTTTTCATATTCCGTTTACAGCCAGAATCTGTTTTGATTGCACTAATAACATGGCTGAGTATGAGGCTTGCATCTATGGTATCGAAGCTGCGATCGATTTGCGAATCAAGTACTTGAAAGTTTATGGGGATTCCAATCTTGTCATTAGCCAGATCAATGGAGATTGGGAAACTCTCCATCAGAATCTGATTCCATACATGGAGCATGTGATGAGACTCATTCCGTACTTTGATGAGATCACATTTGAGCATATTTCTAGAGAAGAGAACAATCTTGCTGATGCTCTCGCTACTTTGGCTTCCATGTTCAAAGTGAAATGGGCCAATGAGGCGCCTAACCTTACCATCAACAGGTTGGATGAGCCGGCGTTTTTCTTTGAGGCTGATGTTGAATTAGATGGTAATCCCTGGTATCACGATATCAAAAAGTTCCTCGAAACTCAAGAGTATCCTCCCGAAGCGTCTGTGACTGATAAGAAGATTTTGAGAAGGTTTGCAGCTAAGTTCTACCTCAACGGTGGGGTATTATACAAGAGGCATCATGATGGTGTGTTACTCCGATGCGTCGTTAGGGAAGAAGCTTCGAAAATCATCGAAGAAATGCACGAAGGTGAGTTTGGTACCTATTCTAGTGGGCATACGATGGCTAAGAAGATCCTGAGGGTTGGTTATTATTGGTCCACTATGGAAACGGATTGTCATAACCATGTCAGAATTTGTCATAAGTGCCAGATCTATGCTGATAAAGTGCACGTGCCGCCTGTGCCTTTGAATGTCTTGACTTCTCCGTGGCCTTTTGCAATGTGGGGCATTGATATGATTGGAGAGATTAAGCCTAGTGCTTCCAATGGACATCGCTTCATTTTGGTTGCCATCGATTACTTCACCAAGTGGGTTGAAGCCGCATCTTATGCGAATGTTACCAAGCAAGTGATTACTCGTTTTATCAAGCACAACATAATCTGTCGTTATGGGATTCCTGAGAAGATCATTACTGATAATGGATCGAATCTCAATAACAAGATGATGAAGGAGCTTTGTGAGTCCTTCAAGATCAAGCACCATAATTCTTCTCCGTATCGTCCAAAGATGAATGGCGCTGTCGAAGCAGCTAATAAGAATATTAAGAAGATTGTGCAGAAGATGGTAGTGACTTACCGAGATTGGCACGAGATGCTCCCTTTTGCTTTGCATGGTTATCGCACCTCTGTGCGTACATCGACTGGGGCAACTCCTTTCTCACTTGTTTACGGTATGGAAGCGGTATTGCTGTGGTGTCGTTTTCTTTACCTCCCCGTTTCACTTGGGAGGACGGCACGCTAGACCCTTCACGCGAAATTTGGAAGGAGAATGCGCCCGTGGTGGGATGAATTTTATTTCAGTTCTTCCTACGATATCACACGAACTTTCTTATTTGTCCTACGAGTAGGAAAGGGGAAAAAAGATCTCAACTAAACCCTAGGAGTTTGCTAAGTGTGGGGATTTCACCTAGACTAGAAATTCTGGAGTCCGGGGGGTCGGTTATACATAGGGAAGTGTTTAAACACCCTACATATCTGTAGTACTCTACAGGAACCTTCTCTGTGTCATTGTGTTTGTGTTTGCTAATGATTGGGAAAGTTTCTCCTTTGTATTAGGAGAGAGAATTGAATTGATTTTAAAAGACAGACAGACAGACAAACTGACTATTTTTGGTATTTTATTAGCTCGCTGAGATTCCTTGTGAACCTCATGCCTACATATCCCTAGTGGAAGTCAGAGCTTAATGTAGTTCGGGGAACTAACTAGGGAAATTAATTGTTTTTTGTGCCTTGCTTGAAGCTCAAGGTTGAAGCTTGGAATTAAATCTCTGTTTACAGTAAAGAGACATGAAATTATCTCTACAGAGAGGTATTTGTACTATTCTACCACAAACATTTAAAGGAGTGACAGAATAACTGAATTCATTTCATTCAAGAGGGGGACCTTACTTGTGTATGTGCAAGTATACCAGTCAAATGCCTCTTAAATGAAAGAAAGATGCTCATCCAAATTAGGGAAAGTTACCACATGTCTGGGTTTTACTGCCAGCTCATGCCTTTCAAAATCCTAAATGGGAGACTTGATTAAAATTGAAATGAAATGTTTGTTTGTTTGAATGTGGTAGAGTAGTAAAAATATCTCTCTATGGAGATAAGCTATGTCTATCTACTGTATAAAAGATTTGACTTTAGCTGGCTTGTATGAGGCCCAAGCTTGAGGCTTTTTGATTGATTTATTAATTATTATTGACTCTGGGAGATGACTCCATTGGGGATTAATTACAGGGTATTTTTGTGTTCTGTACAAAGTCCAGAATTGAGGCTGACTCTACTTAGGGAGACTCTATTTATGTGCCTTGTACAAAGCCCAAGGTTGTGGCTAACTGTTGCTAGGGAAAACATTATTTTCTGCCTTGTACAAAGCCCAAGGTTGTGGCGGACTCTTAAATAAATGAATTGAGTATGGATGACTCTAAGGGGAAAAGATCCTAGGTGTTAGGAATCTTTGACACATGAAATATGGTTTATCTGCCTTGTACAAAGCCCAAGGTTGTGGCTACTGAGTGATGAAGGACTCACTGGGGAGACTCTATTATCTGCCTTGTACAATGCCCAAGGTTGAGGCTGACTCTTGACAGGGGAGTTTTATTGTTTGGGTGCCTTGTATGAAGCCCAAGGTTGAGGCTAACTGTTTTTGTTGGTTTTGACTCTACTGAGGAGATTTTATTTATTAAAAGACTGTTTTTCTTTGGAAGCTAACCCTTTCCAGGGATTTTGACTCAGCTGGAGAAATTGTTTGGTAAAAGACTGACTTTATCATGTTTTTTTTGGAGGCTGACCCTTTCCAGGGGTTTTGACTCTTTTGGGGAAATTATCTCCTAAGAGAATGAAATTATTCTTTTGACTTTTTATTAATTGACTTTGGAGGCTAACCCTTTCCAGGGGTTTATATTAAAATGAAAGAATGTGTGGAAGCTAACCCTTTCCAGGGATTTTTATTGAAAATGAATGATTTGGGTAGCACTCCATTAATTATTAAAGGAAGAAAGGATTGGCAGAAAGATTATCTAGTGGAGACTTCTTGTTTAAAGCCCAAGATGAAGGCTGACTCAATGCTGAGGATGACCAAACATGGATCCTAGACTCTACTAAGGAGGATTGATGAAGATAAGGGTGACAAAGACTGTCCATGTCTCTCACTCCAAAAATGTACTCAATGTAAAAATTGAGACAAACTTAGCTTGTTTAAAGTCTGGTTTAAATTGGAAGAAACTCACCAGGGTAGGCTAAAAGGTGACTAAAGACCTGTTCCTATGTTTATAAGAAACCTGATGGGTCCTTGTATACAAGCTCAAGAGGAAGCTGGAAATGCTTTTAAGAAGCCTGTGGGTCCTTGTACAAAGCCCAAGAGGAGGCTAATCGAGGGTCCTTGTTATAGCACAAGAGAAAGCTTATGCAGTTTTGAACTTATTTTGGCTCTAAGCAAATGGGTAAGAGGTTTCACCGGGAATAATTCCTCTTTGGGTGGATGTGTCCTATTTATTTGGATTCTAAGGTTTTTGCCAAGATGTTTCACCGGGAATAATTCATCTTGGGGGTTTGAACTACAGATCTCTAATTAGGAAAGAGCCTTCACCGGGAAGACATTCTCAATCCTAGGTCATATTCCTAATATATATATATAGTTTAACTGTCCTAAGGTTTATACTCAAACGCAGTTCTAAACTAATATATATGCACAGTTTATATTTGACAGTAATTTAAATAAAGACTGTAAATTGAAAGCTTGTAAAGCCTAACCTGGATGGAGTGGAGGCCATTGAAGAAGTATGTACAGAGCCTCAACAGTATTTTTATTGTTTTTGTTGATAACAGTTGAGTGTATATGATAAACAGTTAATGGTTTTTGAAAACAGAAGAAGTGAAGATGGACAAAGGTCACATAGGTATCTGAAGAGTTTCACCGGGAATAATGCCCTTCAAATACCAGAAGAATGTTTTGAAAACAGAAAGAAGATTTTGGAAATACAGTTTTGAAAACAAGCTAAGAAGAGAAGGTTTTTGGGACTTACACTCTATTAGAGGCCCACTTAAAAATGATTTACTGTTTATGAAAACAGTTGAAAATGATTGAAATGATATAAGGTTTTGTTGTTTGAAAACCTTAATCGTCTGTTTAATCGGAGATTGAAAACAATTTTGCAAATTGACAAAAGTCAACTTAATTAAGGCAAAGATGAAATCTATACCTAATTAAGACCTAAATAAAATAGGGTTTTATCATAACATTATTCACAAAGTAATTAGGTTAAAACAAAATGAAACATATATTTTAAAGTATTTAAGAAAACATTTAAAACATACTATTTTAAACCTAATTAAAATACATGAAATAAATAATATTTTTATGATTTTTTTTGATTATTTATAAAATATATATATTAATCAACAAGTGTTTAAAAAATGAAGTCAAAATGAATTAATTTGATAAGTTAAATAATTGGTTAAAGTTGTGAAGGAATTAAGTTAGAAAAGTGATAAAAAAATAGGTTTTGGTCCTAGCAAGGCTTGAACTCACGCCCTTATAGCCACACACTCAAAACAACACCACTGAGCCAAACGCCAGTTGGTGACTATAACACGCGCGCATTTGGTTTTGTTTTAAAACAAGTTAGAAAAATCTGAAAAAATAAAAGGATGAAAAAGTCTGGGGCGAGGGGGATTCGAACCCCAGACTTGTGGCATGATGATACTAAGGGCGCATGTGTGGCCACTAGGGCAAGTTGTTTAGTCATTAATAAAACGCATACCACACAAAATAAAATAAACTCTGCCCTGAGATTTGAATTTTGCGCGCCACCACCATCTTCGTCTTCAACCTCAAGCTCCATGAATTTGAATTTCTGAACTCACTCATTTCTCAATCATTTGCCATGATGTAAACACGAAACTTGCTCTAATTTCACTCACGATTCTAAATATGTAACTAACATGAACTAATATTAACTACATCTAACTAATTTACCAGAAATCGTGAAGAACCCTAAAATTTCAAAATCAAATTAAATGACTATACTGAAAGATAAATGGATGATGATAGAGGGTTTTCAATCCTCTGATGATGCTGAACAAGATAGAATCGAGCTATTTCACAAAGAGTACTTAAATTAGAGAGGTGAAGTTCAGAAACTTACCTCTGAAAATGGAGGTCGTGAGGATGATTGAGAGCACCTGGGCTTGAATGAATGATCTCAATAGCTTCCCTGAGACTCAATGATGCTAACTGGATGCTTATTGTAGCCTGAATCCTTCTGAATTGTTCTATGGACCTCCCTCGATTTGAGCTTCAAGTGGACATGGAGGTTGTTGAATCCTGAGTTACAGATGAGCTGCAGCCATCTGGTTAGCTTCACTATGACCTGAGGAGTGTGTCTGGATGATTGGCTTGCCTTGAAACCTTCTGAATCACTCCATGGACCTCCAACTGCAAATGCTCCAAAGTGAGAGCAACAATGGTGTTCCTCCACCTACAGAAGTGATCCAGGTGCTTGGATCACCTCAAATGACCTCCCTTGAGATGTTAGAATGCTCACTTCCCAAAGATAAGCTCTGGTTTGAAGAAATCGATTCTTCTTGCCAAAGAACTTTGAAAAACAATGAACAAGAGGAGAGAAAGAGAAAGCAAGGAATATGGTTGCTTTGGTGTGTTTTTGAATGAGGAATGCATCTGTATTTATAGGCAAATGGATCAGTATAGCTGCAGAGGAGTGAGCTTCCTTAGTGAAGTTGATTTGCTTTCTTAGCCATGAAGGAATTCAAAGAATATTCCAAGTGCAATGATGAGCTCTTTGATACCACTCCCTAGCCATCGGTTTTGCTTGATCTTAGGGGACCAAATGGCTGCAGAAATGAGCTCCAATTGGTTGGGAGAAGATTCCTTTGATGAATCATCAATTTGCCATAAATTCAAAAATGCAATCATTACATAATCACATGCCTTTGTTTTTGGGAATCTTCTCTAATCCTTATGCAATGATGGAAATTGATGTATGGTATGGTTTCAGATGCATTAGAGGTCGTGTAGCATCACTTAGTGAAGCAAAATGCACAAAATTGCAAAGTTCCAAATTGTACATGACCTATAATTTTACTTCATGAGGCCAACTTTGAACAAGCATAACTCCTAGCTCAAATTGAATTTGAAGAAGGTTGAACACAATTTGGAAAGCCCTAAACATCTACTTCAAATCATTAGTTTGGAGTTTCTTCAGAATCCTTTGGGAAATTTGTGAAAAATGAGCCTAAAGTTGGATGAAAACTAGGTTAAAACACTTAGAAAAATTTCTAAGTGTTTATGACCTAAACTTCAAAATTTCCAAAACTTCATAAATGGTTGATCTTTTGAAAAAAGTTCCCTTGTAAGATGTTGTTTTATTTGGCAAGATCTACAACTTTCATGTTGGAAGTTTTTTGAGTTGTGTAGGTGAAATTTTGAGATCTCACCATGCCCTCAAAAACCCTAATTCCCGACTTTTTGCTCCTTGATGAATTTCTTTGAATTTCTTTGGCCAAATGACTTTGACATCCATATATTGATGATATTGATCTTTGAAAGTCATTTTTTGACCAAAAACCTTAAAAGTCAATGATGATCCTTCACAGTTGACTTTTTCCTGACAAAGTGAATTTTTGGGCTTTTGTGTAGAAATAAGATCTTCTCCCCAAATGGATGATATAAATGGATTATATTGAGGTAGTAGAGACTCTTGAATCATGTCTTGAGTTTTGGATTCATGCCCTGATCAGAAGTCAACTATCTTGGTGAATTAGGTCAAAACCCTAATTTGTCGACTATGTGAAAATAATGACTGTAGACTTTGAATTGAAGTGTGATGTCTAGTAGATCTTGTCATATGAGTTATTTGAAGATGATTGATGTCTTTGAATGGTTCCCTGGGGCTTTTTAGGGTTTCCCAAAAGTGATCCCTGATTTTAGTCCTTGATAGGCTCAAAACCCTAGTCTGGTGACCTGAGTAAACCTGTACTCATATGACTGGATGTCTAATCAATCATAGATGAGAAAAGTGAAGTTTTTGAGCCCCATGATTGTATTAGAGACTAGTCTTTGTATTGATTGATCCTTTGCCTGAGCTTTCTTGTCTTTTGAGTATCCTCGATTAGGTACCAGATGGAGAAATGACTGGTCTGGGTACTTGTCTTGACCTGATGATAAATCCTGAAGATATGTCATCTCAGGGGGGTCAAAAATTAGGGTATGACAGATGCCCCTATTTAAGTTTCTTTTATCTGGAGGGAGAGAGATTGAGATCTCGATCTCTCCTGCGTAAAAGAGACTTAAATATCAAAGAATGCCCGAATTTTGGGCGCTCCTGAGATGTTGAAAAAATATGATTCGATCCCGTTGTCGCACTTGGCGGGGATGAGGAGACAAACTCCTGCAGAAATACTTGATGTGGATTCTGGTGAATGGATGGCAATGTAGGATGCGCAATCCATCTTTTTTAACTAAGTGTTGATACTTAGAAAAAGGTAAACAACCTCCCCCTTGTTTCGGATGTCCATATCTCGAAACTGGTCTTAGTTGCGTTTGGACAATATCTCAAATAAAGAGAAAATTTCCAAAGATTCGTTTCCTCATCAAACTTCTCATCAGCACTTGGAGATGAGATACCATTTGACGGTAATAAAGAAACTTCAAAGGTTTGTTTCCTCATCAAACTTCTCATCAGTACTTGGAGATGAGATACCATTTGATGGTAATAAAGAAACTTCAAAGGTTTGTTTCCTCATAAAACTTCTTACCAGCACTTGGAGATAAGATACCATTTGATGGTAATAAAGAAACTTCAAGGTTTGTTTCCTCATCAAACTTCTTACCAGCACTTGGAGATAAGATACCATTTGACGGTAATAAAGAAACTTTGCCATCTTCCCTTTTGACCTGGCATCTTTGAAAGATTGTCATATGGGCCCATGCTTTTTGAGGGGCTAATGACTTTGTTGGAAGGCGGACGAACTGTTTTTGGGGTGAAAACTGCCATTCGTCGACTGGTGCCTGGGAATCAACAAACTGTTTTCCTAAGAGAAAAACTGCCATTCATTGACTCTGTGGGGAATTAAACATCCCAGAAACAGACAAACTGTTTGAAAAAAACTGCCATTTGTCGATTTCTTTGAGTGTTTAACAAACAAACTGTCTTTTCTTGGGAAAAGACTTCCATTTGCCAATCGCTAGGGGAACAAACTGTCTTCTGCTGGGAGAGACTGCCATTTGTAGACCCTGCTGTGAGAAAGTGAGCAAACTGTCTTCTGCTGAAAGAGACTGCCATTTGCTGACTGTTGGGGAAACAAACTGTCTTCTACTGGGAGAGACTGCCATTTGTCGACCCATTCACTGACTCCGCCGGGGATTATGAACTATCCTCTGGATGAAGACTACCATTTACTGACTCCGCTGGGGAATCATTTGTCAATCTGCTGGGAGATTCTGAATTTTCCTTTGACAAGAAGTGGCACTTCTTGACCCTGCTGGGGGAAATACCAAACCTCTAGAGAATTCTAAAATGCGAAGCAGACTATCTTGTCTGAAGAAGACTGTCGAATGTCGCTCTGCAGGAGATTCTCGGCTGAGGAATTCCAAAAGTGAACAAACTATCTCTTTGAGGGAGACTACCATTTGTTGACTTGCTTGAGGAGATCCTTGTGTATGAACCGTTGTCTCGAAGGAAAAAGTTTCTCCGGAACTTGCAGGGGAAACTTGAGTTCATGCAACAATGACTCGGGCATTCAAAGGATCAAAGCCGGATTCGGCTATGCAATTATGATGTAATGTATGCATGAATATTATGACAATGATAAAATGTAAAGTGAATGTGAACAGAATTGTTGCGGATGTAAAATCCTAAGATACGACTTGAATTCTTGCTGATCAGAAGATGTCCTCTTCTTGTAGTTCGAACTCTGTTTGGAATATCTGGCTATCAGTTGTCCGCTGTTCGAAATGAGTAATATGAATTGAAGTGAAGATCCGTCATCGGGAGATGTTCGCAAAGCGACCTCACGGGGAAATCTTGGTTCCCAGAGTCTCACCCGTTCTTGGAGCAACTGTTTGCATTCTTCCTATTGTTTGTAAACCTTAGAAAGAAATTTCACCTTTATTTTTGCAAGTAAAAATCATTTTTATTTTATGAAAACATTTGTTTCAAGAAATTGACTGTTTAAACTTAAAATGCATTTCAAGAAACTGAATAAGACTAGATTGCGAAGGAAAAAAGCACAAGGCTCAAATTATTATATATGGAATGGTAATCAGCCAAATGCTTGATTCCATGGAGTATTTACAAAGTTGGAAATTGGTAATTTTCGGGAAAAGGGCTACGATGAAACGTGACGACCGTTATCTCTCCCTTCCACTCCGAGTTGCGCTGTATCCGTGCTTTGTAGAAGATGACCTACTGCTGATGAATACTCCGCTATGGATTTTGAATGATCAAGTTTGTCCTGAACACAGTTACTTGCCATATATCCCTAACTTTTGCGTAAACTACCCCTTTCGGGTTTTAAGTTTACCGGGATTGATTATTTATTTTTTATGTCTCTAACTTTTGCCTGAATCGCCCTTTCGGGTTTTCGATTCACCGAGACGCTCTTTTTTGCCTAAGTCGCTCTTTGCGAGTTTTCGACTTAGCGAGCTGTTCTTTTTGTTTATTTAGGCGAAGTATTTCTTGACTGCGTCGACGTTCACAGGACGGGTGAATTCTTCTCCATCCATAGTCGTGAGTATTAAGGCTCCTCCTGAGAAAGCTCTCTTGACCACGTAGGGGCCGTCATAATTGGGAGTCCATTTCCCTCTCGAATCTGTGAGAAAAGATTGAATCTTTTTGAGTACAAGGTCGCCTTCTTTGATTGTGCGAGGTCGAACCTTTTTGTCGAAAGCTTTCTTCATTCTTTGTTGATATAGCTGTCCGTGGCATAAAGCTGTCATGCGCTTT